>NC_056524.1:191930678-192006179 GCF_019175285.1 Sceloporus undulatus
TTATTATTATTATGTTGCACTGTTGGGCAGGTGAGGAAGCCATACTGAAGTAGATTTGGGACATTATTAAAGATACCAAACTGTCTTCGGCAGATTTTGGATCAGATATTCCTTTAGTATGTCAAAATGTCTTGGAAAGATTTGCACAGGTGTTTCTTCTTTGATCAGGTATTCTGTCACAGCAATTGTAAATGTACACAGCTTTCTTAAAATTTGTACTTTAAAAGGCCTCAGTCAACTTGAAAGCTGATAAAATGTTTCAAGGAGCTTGACTAAACTGTGATGCAGGCTGTCCTACTTGAATTAGAGGAAAGTTTGTGAGACATATATAGAATGTGTGGAGCATAAACACATCTGCTTGCAGAGGGTATCATTAGAAGTGTATCTGCTCTTGTAAATTTTACGCAGCTGTTGGCACCAGAGGGGAATCCCTTTTCTGGGTCCCTTCCTTTTTGAAAATGAGATCACTAGAGCCATGGAGCAAAAAACCTCCCTTACAAAAATCCTTATATTCCTTTCATCACATAATTAAGCTTAAGTATAAAGTTTAATAGAGCTTTCCTTGGAGTCAGCTAGAGGGTTTCATTTTGTATTACTGTGAAAATAACTGATTACAACACATTTCTCTTAATTTAAATGTACTCTATTTCTTTCTTGACCAATGATTGGATGCTACTATTCAACAAGTTGGATCAACAGCAAAATGGCTGATATATATTTCCACACTGTAAGATGAGTGCTCCTGTTCAGGACTCCAGCCCATATAGAACAGGATCCTTGTTATGCCGTCCTTGGCGAGTGGAGATGGGAAACCCCCTTTTCTTTCCCAGTCCACTAAAGATGTCTTCTGTTTTGCTGTATGGCACCAGAGGGCTCAAGTTTGGGGCTTGTTGTAGATCCCAGACTTGAATATTTTAGTGCTATATAGTGGCAGTGATGGTTCTGGATGATCTTGTCCTTTCCTTCTGCTTAAAAATCCTTACATACTGCAAGGAAGTTAGTTAAAATAATGAAAAACTTGGCATGAATCTCTAGGATCTTAATGCTCATTCCTTATAACAAATCCTGGCTTATTTCTCTGGCTTGCTGGGCAGAGACAAATCAGAGCTCTCTTCTCTTCTTCTCTTCTCCTAAAGAAACATGTACGCATTAACAAACTTAGGTTCCTTTGTTCATTCCAGGGCGTCACCCAGGTACGTAGAAACTGATACCTTATTTGTTGGTGGTCCTGATTTGTTTCCAAATTAATTGGAACTCAACCACCCAAGTTGGCATTAGATAAATAGAATGCTAAATAGGAAGCGGAGAAGATGCTTCCTTGTCTCCATAGAGTTCACAGCCTAAGAAACTGAGTTATACTCTATGAAATAAATGTGATAGACTTGAGGGGAGTGGCTGGAATTTTAAAATACAATAATTCTGTACAAGTAAAATTCATATGATAAATAAATGTATCTAATATATATGTAGGCAGATTGAATAAAATTACATATGTAGTAGATAATTGTAGCATCAATTGATCCATATTATGTAGTAATTTTCGTTTATTGTTTAATTTGTATTTTTGAAAAATTTTTAAGTAGTCCAATCTTTATCCCATCCTTCTTTCCACTTCCCTTTTATTAGCATTATTAGTCTGTCCAGATCTATCATTTTGAGACATTTCCTTAACCATTCTTCTAAAGATAGAATTAGAATTGGAAGGTATAAACACTATAAATAAAAATATCTCAAAATAAATTTGGATTTACAAAACAAATTAAAAAGGAGGATGAAGAAGGAGGAAAAATAAAAATAGAAAACAAAGCTCGAAAGAAAATCAGATTAGGATAACAGAAGGGAGGGGGAAAGAATGGTATTATTGTAATGTTGAAACATAGGTGAAGCAAAAACTGATCCTATCGATACCAAAATATTGTTTTCTTTTTTCTTTTATCAATGTATTATATTATGTAGACCTGTTATGTAAATAATATTACAAAAGAAAAATCGGAAAATGTACAACTAAACAATCAATAAATAAAGCTCACCAAAAAACAAAACAAAACAAAAAAACAAAAACAAAAAATACACACAAACACACACACACACAAACAAAACCAAGTAAAATTCAATTGAAATATGACTTTAATATACAATAATTCTACACAGCTGGACATTTTCTGTTCTCTACCAATGCCAACTATATCTCTTGTTAGATAAATGAAGGCATGAATGATTTAAATAAATAAATAGTTTAGTCAATCAATCAATGAGCCAATTAGTGGTGTCAAATGAGTGTTTTTGAAAACATATAAAAAATCAACATTTTAAAAATCCAGCAAAATAAAAAGAGATGCTTTGTTTCTTCCAAGGTCTTTTTAAACTCAGTGTTTGTGTATTTGATTGGATATTGATGCTCACATTGCTTCGAAATGCAGAACCATTTTAATGCTGCTGTTCTGATTTCCTATGGTTTTCTTGTTATTGAGAAGTGTTGTCATTTCCTGTTTTAAGGCAAATTGTCAGCAATAATCATATAAGAGAAAAACCGCAAATGCAATGGTTTTAGCTGAACATGAATAAGTAATGCTGAGACATCAAGACAATGTTGCTTGCACAGACCGAGTAGTATTCTCCCATTATAATCTAGGCCTTACTTAGGAGACTTAAAGCTCGTGTATAGCATTGATTCTTTCAGCATTTGACCCTGCTGAGTCATTTGTTTTAATAAAAGTTTTGCATTTCTTGGCTATCTAGCCCTAGATTTTCCTAATAACTATCCAAGGAACCTGCAATACTATTTTTACAGTATAGTGGGTGATTGGAAGGGTGGTTTTGATGTCAGTTTTCACATGATAAAATTGTATTATAAAAGCTTGCATATGTGATCAAGTTACCAAGCTCTGATGTTTGCTTTTTAAAAAATATTTCTGCATACTCTTGTGCTTTAAACACGCAGGGATTTTCCCCCCACAGGACTACTTACTATATGCAATAATCGTTGAGTAAAAGATAATGAATACAGCATGATGGCAGCCTGATTTTGTTCTTCTTCCCTTGCCCATGAAAAACTTTTAGAGCAAAAATATTGCTGACTGCTGCTGAGGGTGGCAGGTCAGATTGTCGTTGTTTCTTTCCAATCATAAGCGCCTGAACCATATGTAGGATCCAAAACTAAGCCTGGTGTCTATTGAAAACATCAATGGCCTTTCACACTACACTACTGTAACACTTGGATCCCATTTTAAATACCATGGTTGCATCCTGTAAAATCCCAGGATATGTAGTTTGCAGAGGCACAATAGCTCTCATGTTAAAAAAAAATCTAAATGCCTAATGAAACTATGACTCCCAGGATTTCATAGGGTAGTACCTTGCTAGTTAAAGTACATTGGGACCTTGTTATCCGCTGGGGTTTGGTTCCAGGGTCCCCCATGTATAACAAAACTCGTGGATGCTCGAGTCCCATTAAGTACAGTTGCAGAGCAAAATGGTGTCCCTTATATAAAATGGAAAATCAAGGTTTGCTATCAGGAATTCATACTTTTTTTTTGGAATATTTTCAAGCCATGAATGCTTGAATCCATGGATAAAAAAATCTGTGCATAAGGAGAGCTGATTTTAGAACCAAGGAACTATAATTGTGTAGGGTGAAAGGCCCTATTATCTCACTGATCAGATGTGCATGCTGTACCAAACGAGGATTCAGTAGAATTTTTGCTTCTATTATACAAACCATAATGTTGGCTTCTCACACCATTTTTCTCTATACAAATATAGAACTCTGATTCTACTTTAACTGCTATGGTTCCAACCTGTGGTGTCCTTGGAATTTTAGTTTCCTGAAGTATTTAGATTTCAAAGTGTTATAATTATGTAGTGTGAAAGACTAAAAAACCATAGAAAATTGGTCAATGGTGTGTGTAATAAGACATCTGAACTGGTAGGAGCTGATACTCTGACTTGTCTGCCCCTCACTAAGCCAGAGAAATAACCTTACAACAAATTTATTTTTCTGGCTTCCTGGGGCAGAGGCAAACTAGAAAGCCAGACTTCCATTCTTTCAAAATGAGCAATAAATAAGCTGTAGACCAAAAGACCTTGGTTTGTTTAACTGTTCCCACTGATATTTGGAGTAATTGATAGTGCACTGCAAGACTCTGATTTATCTACAGTATGACAAGGTACATGTATAACTATATGTTATTATGACATCTGAGCATGTCCATTCTCTAATCCCATTTACACCCACAGCCAGCTGACACAGATCTTTGTATAAATATTTAACCCTTCTATGGCCACAACACTTTCAGTGGAGTGGTGTAATAATCTTATGAAAACAGGCACACAATTTTGGACATCAGGAAGGAATGTAACCATGGTTAGCCAATGATGTCCATAGAAACTCTGACAAGAAAACTCTGGATTACCCGAGAGGGTCAGACAAAGACTGTGGGTTTGGGGGTTGGGTTCAGTTGCAGCAGTTGATTGTGAGTGACAAATGCTTAAATGCTAAAATGGAGACCTCTGGAGAAATGGTAACATTTCATGCAAATGCTTTATAGTGTTTGAGGTATGTGCTGATCCTGGATTACAAATGGGAAAAGAAGATGACTTCTCTCTCTCATCCGCTCCTGTTAAGAGTAATGCCCCCCTGTCCCAGTTGGCCCTTGCAATGTCATCATGTATTGCTTCAAAGGCTCCTTAACTGATAAATATTCATAGTAAGAACACATGTAGATGCACACTCAGAGTTGAATTTCTCTTTATTAAAACCTTCATAATTCCAGTCTCAGTCTAGCATGTGTAACTCCCCCTCCCCATATGACATTTCATTTAGACAGCCCTTTCCTTGATCCAAATTGTTAGGATGATGACATTGAGCTAGAATCAATGCGCAATTAAATCTTAAGACTGGGATTTAAAGAGAGAATGTTCTCAAAATGAAATAATCTCTGTCTTTATTTTTTGCCTCCTGCTGAATAGGATGTTAAGTGAGCTTTCAAATATGGTTAAACCATATTTCATGCATAAGCAGTTTCAGTTCCAATCTTCTGATTTCCTTTGTCTCTTGAGAGAGAGGAGAAAAGTGTGAAATAAAAGGGAGAAAAAAACAGCACTCCCCAATAATAGTGTGCAATCCATTGCCTTTCTCTGCAGCTTTGGTTAGTTACTTAACAAAGCTAATGTCAGCCACATTTAAGTCGCAAGCCTTAATAGCTGTCAACCACAGCAGATGTAGATGAAGTGGTGAAATGAATAAGTAGCCCATGCCGAATTATGATGTAGTTCCAGTTTCAATGTCTTTGCACCTACAAGCCTCAAGCTTTGAGGAGTGGGGGGGAGACTACATGCTCACATCACATATTGTTCAGAGCCTTTCCTGTTCTGTCACAAAAAGTCTAAGCTGTCAGAACAAAAGAATGAAGCTTTAAAATAAGTGCCTGAAGCTGTAGAACTAGTATCGCTGCATGAATATTTTATATTTACAAGTTGCTTTGAATCCACGTCAGGTTACTAAAGATGGTATGAACCTATATTAAAGACTTTTTCATCTCAGAAGGGGAGGGAAACACAAGCTTTAATAAAATTATAATGTTTAAGTCTATTCCCAAAGAAGACAGACTTAAACATATATGTTTCATCATGCAAAGAAGATATGGGTGGATTGTTCTTTAATACTGTGGGCAATTTAAGATGTAATGTTAAATTAGAATTTTGCCCTTCTTTCTTCAGCATGGATATGAAGAGAAGGTTAGAAGCTTTTACTGTTTTTTTAGATTAAGCGCAACTTGCCATGTCATGTAAGCCTGGGCATGCTGTGGCACAGTTCTGTTGAAGCTAGTTGAAACAAGCTGAGGAAGTTTGCTATTGCCTTCTCCTGAGGCTGAGAGCATGTGGCTTGCCCAGTGGATTTCATGGTCACGCTAAGAATCGAACCCTAGCTTCCATAGTCATAGTCCTACACTCAAACTAATATGTTATGTTGGCTCTTTAGTTCTACGTACCTTTCCCTAAATGGCAAATTATGCATATAGTAAAGTAGTGAACAGAGGCATGTGGTGGCTTAGTGATTAAGACACTGACTCTGATGATCTCAAGATCAGTAAATTGCAGTTTGAGATCCAAGCGCCATGTGACAGAGTGAGCTCCAATCACTAGTCCCAGGTTCTGCCAACCAAACAGTTTGAAAGCATGTAAAAGTGCAAGTAGGTGAGTAGATATTGCCTTGGTGGGAAAGTAATAGTGTTCTGTGCAGTCATGCTGGCCAGATGACCATGGAACCATCTTTGACAACACTGGCTCCCATGGCTTAGTAATGGAGATGAACCCCTACAGTCGGACACAACTTGACAACCTTGTCAAAGATGGGGCCTTACCTTTAAAATAGTGAGCAGCAAACTTTCCAAACTGCAAAGCTAGTTGGAAGAGTGAGTGTTGCTCAAGACCATGCTTTTCTCCCACTGAAAAAGTTGAAAGAGAGGTATCCTTTATCCTTTTGCACAGGATTACTTAGGTCTTTTGTAAAATATGACGTCTGGACCTCCAGGGCCATGGCAGCTTGCCAATAAAATTAGCTTCTATTTCTGTTTCTTTTGTCTGGTGACCTGACCTGAGAATGCTCTGTTGGCTGCATTTAATACAGCAGGGGAAATCAGCAGCATCTAAACATAGATGCAATTGTTTTAATGTGTGTTTCTTGCTTTTGCATTGTGTTCATTAAAGTGAGGAAAAATCTGAGTTGCAGACAAAAATAGAAAGGATAGCTTGCGTCTGCGAACAGATCTCAGCATTTTGATCGTTTAGCACTGTGAAAATCTATTTAGAGGTGTCAGTTTAGGAAGGCAACAGATGACATGCATGCAGGTAACATATGTCTAATTGCCCCATAAATATGAACTTTCTGGTTCTGAATATTGTCACATTACTGGAAATAAGTTAACAAGCATTCACTGTTAGCAGGGTATCTATTCCCTAGTCTTGCTTTGATAAATAGAGGCTGAATGGCAACAGGAGATCCTTCAAAATTCAGTGGGGGCACTTGTGGTGGTTGTTATTAACTGCCCTTGAGACAGCCCCCACTCATCATGACCACGTGGGTGAGACATCTCCAAGCCCCCCTATCCTTGACTGCTCTCTTTCCCCAAGTTCTATCCCCCTATCCTTGACTGCTTGTTTCCCCAAGTTGAGCAATCATTTATTAGCTTACTTTTGAACACAATCACATGGAAATCTGTTATTTGCAGTGCATATGTGTCTGTTTGCAAAACCAAGTGATAAACAATTGCTGCAGATAGATTATTTTCTGTCTGTCTTGAACAAGTGCAAATAGAAGTATCCCCTCTTCAAATAAACTAGCATGACTCTATTAACTCAGTGATTTGGACTTGAAGTCTAATTTTTCCACCGTGGGTGTCCACAAGAGATTTACATGAATTCCAGACGGCATAAATGGTTCATGTTTCTGTTCATGTTCCCATGAATTGCTCTTGTGTCCCAAAAGGAGAAGTATGAACAGCATACACGACCCTTTAAACTGCTGCAGTCTTCCTTACCTGTAGCATATATCTAATGGTGTGAATGAGAGAGGAAGACAGATATATAGGGGGGAAATGCAGATACTCAAGAGAACACTGGATTTGGTCCAGACTTAGGCACATGTAGTGGGCTTTATGAAAATGGACTTGTGCGTTTTCCATATGGCAACCAACACTCCATCACCACCAAATGCTGCACAGGATTGGATTACTATCTTGTACAGTTAGGCTGTGGTGCTTGAGGCTGAATGGCAACAGGAGATCCTTCAAAATTCAGTGGGGGCACTTGAGGTGGTTGTTATTAACTGCCCTTGAGACAGCCCCCACTCATCATGACCATGTGGGTGAGACATCTCCAAGCCCCCCTATCCTCGACTGCTCTCCTTAAGTTCTGTAGATTCAGGACCATGACCTCCCTAATTATTATAATTATTATGCTTTATTTATATAGCGCTGTAAATTTGCACAGCACTGTACATACAAACAATAAAATAGATAAGAGTAAACCTTCCCATGGGGTACAGTCCAAGAAATAATAGCATAATACATATAAATAATACATAACAATACAATAAAGGGTTCAATAAAACAGGCAACAAATTAAAAATGTCAAATAGCAAATAATAGTCACGCAATGCCTGAGAACGCTTATCTGAACAGGATGGTCTTCAACTCAGTTTTGAAACTAGTTAAAGAAGTGATGAGCTGTGTTCATGGGGGGAAGGAGGTTTCAGGAGTGAGGGGCAGCAAGTGAAAAGGGACAAATCTGGAACGGGGCAGTGGAAATCCTAGGCTGAGACAGCAGACCTTGACTACCAGAATGGAGGCCCCAAGCGGGAAGATGAGAAGAAAGAAGGTCTGATAAATAAGGAGGGGCCAGCCCATGGACGGCTTTAAAAGTCAGCTACAGGAGCTTATACTGAATATGGAAGGGATGATAATAGAGATATGGTCGGAGCGGTGGGTGGATGTAATAATGCGTGCAGCTGAATGCTGGACAGAAATTAAAGGACAGAGGTGAGAGAGAGGAATCCCTGCCAGAAGGAGGGCTTGAGTCTGGTATGTGGTCTTCCTCTTTTTCTACTGCCTTCCACCTTTCCAAGCATTAATTTCTTTGTTAATGAGTCATGTCTTCTCACGATATGGCCAAAGTACGATAACCTTAGTTTTGTCATCTTGGCTTCCATGGGGGGGGGTTCTGGTTTGATCTGTTCAAGGACCCATTTGCCCCACCAGATTTTTAGAGATCTCTCCCCTTCCCCTCAGCCCCACAGCCTGTTCAGTTCAGCAGGTTTTATGTTACATTTTCAGGGGCCTGCTATACTCTGAGGAGAAAGTGGAGAATTTTCTGCTAGCCACAAAGCATGTGACTAAAGCTACTGTTGCACACTATACAAGATTTATATAGGCTGAATAATACTGTACTGACCACTTGATTTAATATTGCATATTTATTTATCAGCACCACTCTGCCAGTTGTGATTTCCATCCCTGCTAATTTCTAGAACTAAAAGTAAAACCTTGCGTATAAAGTTTTAGTTTTGTTTTTACTGTATATGTAAACAGTTGATTCATTGGAAACACACACAAAAAAGGACTCCTTGCAGCTTAGTTTTTTTCCTTGCTTGTTCTTCAATGTTACCTACTGCTTAAATTGATTAGACAACTAACTTGTGTCTCCCACCATCCTAAATCAGTTACTTGTCAAGCAAAATTCAAATGATTAACTGGTTTATAGTGGACTCTCCCGTAAATTTGTTGGTGTCTTGTGGGAGGAGCGTTAATGATGTGGCAAGTGAAGCATAATACTAATTGGCAGTAATGAATGTATATTATTCTATCATTTCAAAACTAGAAAATGACAGATGGAGAGACCTCAGCAGGAAATGTCCCCTTCAGATCGAGCAGCCAGGCACCAACATTTGGGACTGTTTGCCTGACAAAAGCAAAGAAAGCTGTATATGGCAGAGAGAGACAGCTACCACATGCTCAGTGACCAACTTGATCAAAGATCTCAGTCTCAGCGACCACAGTGGAAACCCCTCTGCACCTCCCAGCAAACGTCAGTGTCGGTCACTGTCTTTTTCTGATGAGATGTCTAGCTGCAGGGCTTCATGGAGGCCTATAGGATCAAAGGTCTGGACTCCTGTAGAAAAGAGGCGGTGTTATAGCGGGGGAAGTGTCCAGCGCTACTCCAATGGATTCACAACCATGCAAAGGAGTTCAAGCTTTAGCCTTCCTTCCAGGTCAAACCCTCTTTTCTCATCTTGTGACCAGTCGGGATTCAGCAACAGATTTGGATGTCAGCCATGCCAGGGAATGAGACAGTCGGCCACTTATGGACAAGCAAGCGATATCTGGGGCAGTGATCACAGTTCCATAGAAAGTGGCAGGACTGACATCCAGCGATCGCTCTCCTGTTCCCACGATCAGATTTCCTTTTCGGAATATTGTCTGCCCTCAGCAAACAGCACACCTGCCTCAACCCCAGAGTTGACAAGGCGTTCCAATGGGCTTTCCAGGAGCCGTTCTCAGCCATGTGTCCTTAATGATAAGAAAGTGGGGGTTAAACGACGGCGACCTGAAGAGGTAAAGGAACAGAGACCTTCCCTGGACCTTGCCAAGATGACCCAGGTAAGATTTGGTAACATCACTGAAGAATGTCTGATTAGGCCAGACATTTAGAAAATACACCAACCATTTATTAACACAACACCATTGAGTGCACATGTAGCAGTATGTTATGCAATGAAAAGCAAGAAGCTGAATGATTGCTTTACTTTTAATATTTAGGATGTAATTATTTGGAGAAGAGGTCGTTGTTGGTTCATTCTTAATAAGTAAGGAGATCCCCCCCACCCTAACAAATTTGATGCTTAGCACCCTGAGCCACCACTCTTTCTGTGTGCAGGACCTGGAAACAAAAAAGTTTCCATAAAGTTAAATGTTTACTTATTTAAGCCTTATTTAATTCATAGTTATTTAACATTAAATTGCTTAATTCTGTTCTACAATTCAGTGCTATTGGTAAAAATATGTTTCTTTCAGTTAGTCAGAATGTGCTTCTGATAGTGGTGTGTGTGTTTTAATCTCATATCATATGAAACTACAGACACATGCTGTGAAGAATGAAGGAAACCTCAAGAATGCGTAGTGTTCACCTGATTTCTGTGCAAATTCTCAAAACAGAGGAGTTCAGAGTTCTGGTTTCAAGCAGCCTGGGTTTCTGTAATTTTCCATTCTGTTAGCATGTTTCATTTTCGATTGCAAAAAGAGAAGGTAAAAATTTCTTCTTCAGTTGGAAATGCAAACAGTGAGCAAATAAAAGATCTGAAGGGCCTATCAGGAAGCATGTTGAGCCACTGAATTCTAAACTTTCAGACCCTGTTTGCAAGGTAAGTGCACAACTTTAAAAGTGCACAACATGTAACTATATTGCAATAACCCCTTCAAAGGACAGTATCCCAAACCAGCTTCATTTTCTTATCTAATCAAAAGTTTTATGATTCAGCATTTATTTTGTCAGCAATTTTACAAGTATATACTTGTTGATAGAATAATGATACCTTTGTGTGGGACAGAGATAAATTATGGTTTAAAGATCTTATAGCTTCTCCCACTTCACTTCACTACCCACAGTGGGATATTAACCCTGCTTTTCTGGCATAATTCCTGGTTTTACTTTACTGTTGACTATTTGCCAAAAAACATTTCTAACCCCCAACCCTCCTCTTCAGTTTCCACTAGCTATAATGTTCCTCTCAACACTGTTAACATTGGCAGTATGTGCTTAAAACAGCTGTTGCATCTTGATGAAGATAGAATCCTTTCCTATTGTGCATAGTATCTTGAATTACTTTGTACTTGGGGGCCTTCTTAATAAACAATGCCACATGAATCAGGTACAGCTGATTAGAAAGCTTCACTTTATTTTCCCTTACCTGACATAATTACATTGAACAGTAGAAACACATTTATTTTCCTTTTTTATAAGAACATGATGCTTTGTAATAGTTTAAGACTCTGGGGCAGATTGAATAGGTTTATTTTCTTTAGTGTTTGAGGGAGTGCTTTTTTCATTTTCTGGAGAATTTTGATAGATAAAAAGCATAAGGAAATACCATGTTTGGGTGACTCCAGGGGGAAATGGTACATTATACTGCTCTGCAGTTCCCCTTTGAAAATGTGTGTCAATGAAATGTAATATGCTACGCTGTTTTTATTAGCTAATAAACTGGATAGGTAGTAAAAACAACCTTATTATATTTTATGAGTCCCAAGTTGAAATCACACAGCTAACATCACTGAAGGTCTTTTCATTTTCTTCTCCGTGTGGAAACAGTTCAAAATATATAGTTATGTATGCATTTTTGTAGCCAGGTATATCTAGGTTTTTTCATTTGCTCCAGTCTGGTATCCAAGGAAATGGTAGAAGTTAGAAGCTGAAGATTTAAAGGACCTCTGAATGAAACAAACCACTGTGGTTGGTTTAGCTTTTCACCAACAGGGCTCCTATTACATGACATTAAAGCAGAGTGTGGGAGGCTTAGAATTGCTATAGAATTATAAACTATTCTGAGTTGTGTGTGACATGCTGGAACAAAATTAAGTGTCAGTGATTTTGCTACCACATGTGCCTCCTGAAGTTGCTATGGGATGTGAAAAATTGCTAAAGGTGATGGAGGGAGAGTAATCTTCAACTGCTACCTCATTTACCTCCATGGAAATTACCACTGCTAGGAATTAAAGATTATGGATGAAATTGTGGCTAAATTAGTTGAACTTTTGTTCCAGTGGGGACTAAATAGTCATTATTTGAATTCCATTGATTTCAAATGGAAAAAATAAAGCTATCTGTCAAGATCACAACCAAGAGGTTCAGCTTGTCAAATCACTGCTCATTAACACTTAGTCATACTTTTGAGCCTTCGTATTCACAGATTTAAGCATCTACAGCTTGAAAATATTTGAAAAATATATAAATTCTAAAAAGTAAACCTTGATGTAGCCATTTTATGTAAGGGCACCATTTACCCACATTAATTTTCACTTGTGTTGCCACTTAATTATACTCTTTTGCTCTAGCAACTTCTATATGCACATTGTTCAGCATAGAGGGGCTAGGTCACAAACTCCTCTTTTAATTAGGCCAAAGTAACTAATATGTGGGAAGTGCATTTGTTCCCCCCCCCCTGGTGTGTTTGTGTGTGTTAACCAAAATGCTGCCATTATTAGTTGTACAGTGGATCAGAATAGTGTGGGTATATATATGTTTCCTTGAAACCAATCACCCTGATTAAATTTTTCATTCCTCAGATGATTTCCTCTCTGTAGGTGGTTTGGAAAGGAGGTGGTTCAGATTGGAAAACAATCCATGGGGATAAGTTTAATCAGCCTTCCTTTCCCACATTGATGTGTTCATTGTAGTACAGCCCTCCAGAGGTGCATTTCAGTTCAAAAAGCAAAGCGCCAAGAGCCCACTCATATCTTCTCCACTATGACCATGAGTAAGACCAAAATGTATTGAAGCTTAATCCAAACAAGATAGAAGCACTATTGGTGGGGGACTGACTAAAGATTGGTTGTGTTGGATAGGGTTGCACTTCTCATTAAAGATCAGGTATATAATTTGAGGATACTCCTTTACCAAAAAAATTGTTTGAAGCATTTAATGATGAGATCACTTTCTTCCAGCTCTGGTTGGAACATTTTCCATGACCCTTCTTTTCCACAATCATCCATGGAACTTGAATAGAATTTACATGGAAACTGGAACTTTTCATGTTCCTTCATGCCCCAGTACCTTCAGATTATGTGTGTCATTTCAAGTTGCCTGTTGATTTATGGTGACCCCCTGAATTTCACAGTGTTCTCTGAGGCAAGGAATACTCACAACACTCACTGAAATTTTACTGACAGCACCTGGTAATCCTTGGCATTTCCCATCCAAGTACTAACCACGGCTGACCATGCTTAGTTTCAAAGATCAGATAGTATCTTGTGCCTTTATGGTACAGTCAGCCTTCCGTATCCAAGGATTCTTTATCCATGGATCCAACACATTCTCTCTGCTGCCGTGTATTGCCAAAATTTAGTAATGCACCACAACTGGAAGTGGAGAAAATCCAACTTCTAGTTAGCTGAAAAACATTTTTTTAATTAAAAGAAAAGATGCTAGGGAGTGGCTCTGGAAAACATGAATTTGCTTTTAATACAATGTAGATTATACCTCAGCAGTCAATGAATGGAGTGCAAAAGTTGTTGGGGAGGATGTGTGCATGCACGTTGCTCCCTCAGTTAGATATTTCACAACTTCTTTCGCTAGTGATTTTAGTGCTTTGTTCAACTGAGTCCAAAAGTAAGTAAGTAAATCAGCAATTCCCATATTATCTTGGAAACAGAACTTGTGTGCCATGCTAACATCTGAGCACTTATAGCAACTTCAGTATAAGTGCTGTTTTTACACTCTAAATATTTGTTGAATTTGAATGTATCCTCAAACAAGGGGTAGTGTGCGATATCTCACAGTGGCAAAGAACAGCATAATAGGCTCTTGCTGTACAAAATGGTGCAAAATCTTACTTATCACATTTTTTGAGCCAACTTCTTTTGTATCAGCCTTGTGCAATCTCAACATCTCTGTGGAGGAATTAAATAAATTAGCTCCAAATGGTGAATCTTAACATGATGGAATGCTACAAGGAAGCATTCAGGCAATGCAGACTTCCATGTAATTGTAATTATGATCAGCCTTTTCCAGCAAATGAAGCTGTTTTAATGAAATGCAGAAAAATTGGTCACATTCTTCTAATTTGTACTAAAAGCTATCTTGGTAATGCTTCCTCTACAACGTCTTGTCTTAAAACTACCTTTGGGAGGATCAGAAAACATTTTTCATTCCAGGATAAGCTAAAACCAATTAGGATTTCTTTAAAAAAAACATTTAAAAGAGGGTAGCTAAAAGTGGTTATGGTTAACACGTGATTGGATTGGGGGAAAGGGGATAGAAAACAGTTGTTTGCTTTTTTTTTTTAACAAAGATGCTAAAATTAAATGATATTTTATTCCTTTATTCATAGCATGCTTATATTACGCACACACACAGAGGTGTTGACTTCACTCAGAGGATCCATTCCCACTGAAAGTAGTGCTTGACTATGTTATTACTGAACTCGTATTTGAATAGCTAGTCTAGTTTCCTGGAAAATCATTAAGCCCCCAATTTGAGTGTTCCCTCTGTCATAACTAGTGGTTGACCTCAATTAAGCCACAGCTTCTCATTGTCACTCCAGTCACACAATATGGCAATGATAATAAAGATTGATTGATGCTTGCCATTCATGTGTATGTGTGAATGTTTTAAGGAAACAATATAAAAACAAGCATTATAAAAACCATAATGTGTTTATATGCTTTGCAGTGCAGTATATCATAAGTACACTGCAAAATGAAGGGAAATGGGAGAATGAGAAATATTAGCAGCTACAAATTGTGGCTGTCAGGTTAGTATAGTCTCATAGCTAATACAGTTGACTGGCAGGACACTTGTAAAATTTTTTTTTAATAAATACACTGCTAAATCTCTTGCACTATTATGCAGTTTAGTCCAGTATTAGACAGAACAGTTGGCTAGATGGACTGTTAGTTTGGTCATGTAAGCCAACTTTGAAAGGTCCAGGACCAATATTCCATACATACCCCAGGCCCATTTCAGAATGTACCATCCATCCTACTAAAGCCGGGAGGGCTACAAATTCACTTCTGATTTCAAAACCCTAAATAATAAATAAATAAATGTTACTTTTTATACCTTATTATTGTTGGTGTGTGCCTTCAAGTAATTTTTTACTTATAGCAATCGTAAGGTGAACATTTCATATGATTTTCTTGGCAGAATTTGTTCAGAAGGAATTTGTCTTTGCATTCATCTGAGGCTGAGAGAATGTGACTTGCCCAAAAACACCCATTGGGTTTCCATGTTCAGGCAGGAATTTGAATCCAGGTCCCCAGAATCCTAATCCAGCACTCAAATCACTGCACCACATTACATCTATTTTTATACCTTGTACTTTACTTTTAAAAATCAGAACAAGGAGAATTGTGCTTCCTGTGATGTGATTGTCTTTGTTTAACAACAACAAAAAGTAGGATTTGGAGGGAGCTCCATGTGTCTCAAAAATGAGTGAGGATCCCCATATACAGGTCATGTGTTGCTCACTCTTTCTGTAAATCCTGATATTTAGGGCTTTGTGTAGCCCATGATTGGCATGAACCAGAAGTGATCCAACATGCAAAGCCTTTTTGAAAGATTGGGTAGGCTTATCCCTATGATACTATGTTTCTGCACATGTGTGCATGCTGTCCTGACACTAACCGGGACAACTATTATACACAGCTGTGTTGTTGTGCAAGAACTATAGAATCATGTTTATGTAGTGAAAGATTACATATCAGTGAATAAGGATTTTTATAAGTACCCTGGAAGCAGCATAGGGAAGCCATTTACAGTTAGTGGTGAAAAGTAGGAATTGTGCCTAAGGCAGTAGACTAATTTAGGAGACTAGACCTCTCATTCTCATTTCTTGCTTAAATATCTTTTTCTGTCCAGAGGCAAATTGCTCAGCTTTTTCAACTCCTCAGAGGATTGCTGTGAGTCTGAGCCTATTGTTATTTCTAAGTATTAGTGTAATTCTTAGAAAGTTGGTGATGTATGAAATAATTAAATCACAGTATTAAAAGGCAGCATTCTTTTTAAAGAATCTAGCAGATAGGAAATGGAAGGAGAGAAAAACTAGAGTATAATTTTCTGTTGCCCAGTCATCTTGATGCTAATATAAAGCAAAGTTCAAGTATCTTGGAAAACAAAGTGTTGATTACTAGGTGTCAGTAGGGGTTTCTCAGAAACAAGTCACGTCAGACCACTCATCTTTCCTTTTTTTGACGGTGGTATTGGTTTGGTAGATCACATGAATACTATGGAAACAGTGTATCTTGTTTCAGCAAAGCAAGCTACCCAATTATGTTGACAAGATGATAAAATTAGTTAGATTCACATCAGGTTGAACATCTGCAGTACACAAGTGTTAATGAGTGTGTTAGGATTCTTCTTTAAGGAAATCTCAAGTAGAGTGCCTCTAGTCTGTAACCGGTATTCTTCACTGTGGCAACTTAATCCAAACTAACAAGATGAGATTCAGCAGATAGCGGAAGGATAAATTGGGGGTGACCTGGGCTGGCAACAGTACATGTGAAAAGGACATAGGTGCCTCAGCTAAATTTGAGCCAGTGACCTAATGTGGTTGCTAAAAAACTAATTTAAATCTTAGGCTGCATTAAGGGAAAACATAGTGTCCAGCACTGTATATACATAGTTATAGCAGTTAGATACCAGTTTACCTGCCCTGGTCCTTTCCTAAGGAAACCTGGGATTTGCAGTTTGGTGAGGTACTTGGAATTCTCAGCTTGCAAACTTTGACACTGTTGCTCAGAGGAATGAACAAGAGTTCTCTGGCACATAATTCCTAGGTCTTCATACAAATTCCAGGTTTCCATAGGATAGATCCATGTCAGTTAAAGTGGTCTGATACTTGCATGGTCATGTGTTGTGTGACTTCATGTCATTTCTGACATGGCAACTCTAAGATGACCCTATAATGGGTTTTTCATGGCTAGATTTGTTCAGAGGGGGGTTGCCTTTGCCTCCCTCTGAGGCTGAGAAAGCATGACTTTCCCATTGTCACCCAATGGGTTTACATGGCTGAGCATGGATTCAAACCCTCATCTCCAGAATCATAGTCCATCACACTGGTGATGTAATGTAGATATAGTCAAGGTCAGAAGAAGTAATAGTGCCCCTCTATTGTGCCTTAATGAGGTCCCATATACAGTACTACGTCCATTTCTGGGCACCACATTTTAAGATGGATACAGATAAAATGGGATGTGTCCAGAGGAGAGCAACCAGGCTGATAAGTGATCCAGAAGCCAAGAACTATGAGGAAAAATTGAAAGAGCTGAGTATGTTTATCATGGTGAAGGAAAAATTAAGTAGCTGTGTTAAATGGATTCCAAATAAGTGAAAGGCTGTCATGAAGAAGATGGGGCAGATTTGTTATTTGCTGTTCCAGAGGGCAGGACTAGAACTAACAGGTGAAAACAGGAAAGAAGTGGGTTTCAGCCACACATTGAGAGGAATTCGTAAACAGCGAGAACTATCTAGCTAGAAGTAGGATAGATTGCCATAAGGATTTGTGTGTTCTCCTTCTCTGGAAGTATTCAGTGTTTCAAGCCCTGCTGTCAGAGATGCTGTAGATGCACCTTGCAATGTAGAGCCTGCATTGATCTTCAGAGTTCCTTCTAATTTTATCTCCTGTGTAGATGTGTTCATCTAAAAGAAGTAACATGAATACTATATAATTGGAACAGTATGCTTTTCTACCAATTTATGATGGGGCAAAGATGTGAAAACAATCGTAAAAGAATTTACAGGCATACCTCAAGTAATAAAGCCTCTGACAAAGAAATTCCTTTTTACAAAGTCTTTTTATGCCCACCCAACTACTGTCATTTCCTCCTTGTCCTCTGTTTTGTTAGAATTTTTTTAAAGTAGCATTGTCGCTGAGAGGATGGTGAAGGAGAGCCAGAGAAACACATACATTCGATACTGGGCTGCAGCAGCATGTCTGCAGCAAACAATGCAATAAAAGCTGAGCTGGGAGGGAAATGGGATTCTGCTCCAGCTGATCCTATAGCAGCTGTATGTGACTGTGTACAACAGGCAAGGTAAACAGAAACTTCCTTGAGAAACCCTTACTGGATATGTGTGAACAGCAAAACAGAGAAAAGGGGGAAGTAGTTGGTCCATCATAGTGTAGTGGACTATGACTCTGAAGACCAGGTTAGATTCCCCACTCAACCATGGAGATCCACTGGATGATCTCAGGGTAGTCACACAGTCTCAGTCCTGGAAAATGCCATAGTAGGGTCGACTTAGGGTTGCCATAAGTTGGAAATGACTTGAAGGCAACAACAACAACAGCAAGAAGAAGAGATGAGCCTCCCTCAGTACCTCCCCTCAGCATGGTTTAAGAAATATAATTTTTTGTTGCATTGCTCTTCTTTTCAGTAGTGTTATCTCTATTCTTCCCAGGTTATTTCTGCCTCTGATACCAAATTTTCTGTTAAAGATGTCATGTCCAGGGACACATCTGCTGTGTTAATTGAGGTGTACCTGTACTGATGAAGTCAGAATATCATCCCATGTTAACAAAATTCTGGTCCCTGAATTGGAGGGGACAAAAGAAGCTGCCCTATACTGAGTCAGACCATTGGTCTACCTAGGCCATGACTGTCTGCTCTGACTGGTAGCAAATCTCCAGATCTTTACTATCTAATTTATTTCCAGTAAATAATAATATTAACCATCTAGCAAGTATCAGCATCCAACAAGGAATTTATGGCTGCATCTAAGAAGTTCTTTGTTTAGACTGACAGAAGTCAGAATGGAGCATAATCCCCGTATAGTTTGTGGGTGCCAAATATGCTGAATCCGTACACCTAAAGTTGGTAGTAGCACAGTGAGGAATAGAGTTGGTCTGTTGCTTGCTGCATGTGCGCATGCGCGCACACACACACACAAAATCCTGCCCACAATTTAACTTGTATGTGCAACAGTCAAGTTATTTTTCATGTCTGGCTCCAAAACTCAACCCTGCTCACTTTCAGAATACTAATTTGGCTTTTGGATGTGCCCAGTAAGTTTGCTTAGTAATTCATCCACATGCTGTTGGTTTCTTTGAGCACCAAAGGAAGAGCCTGGTGATTCTACTTCACAAAACATGCTACTTACAGTTCTTACACTCCTGAAAAGGCCTCCATATGCAACTGACCTCATACACCTAGGCTTATTCCTCTGAAGATAACTAATTGGGATGTATCCAGCGTTTTGATATGGTTGTGCACATGGCCTTTCTCAGAAACCTATCCCATGAGCCCCAAACATTATCCAACTGGCTCTTAATGCCTTTGCTACTCTGAAAAGCATTTTGTTAGAAGGGACTTGAGGATGAATTGTGCAAATATCTATAGCTCCTGTAGGGACGTCCTCTCCTGCTGCCCCCTACGGAGGAAGAGAAAGGAAGGCTGCCATGTCCTTTGAACACTGAAAAGCTTTCAGCCTAAAAATATGTGTGTGAGAAACCCTGTACCCAGGCCAGTTTAGGTATTCAAAACCTCCAGTGGCGTATACAACACTCCACTTTGGCATTTGAGGAACTGTAAGTGGGGTTTTGTATTTTGTTTCTTTTTGTTCATGCAACAGCAGAACAGCTGCTCATAGAGCTTCCTTCTCCTCTCCTATTTTGTGGGTTTTTTTTTCCACTGTTTTAATCCCTGACATCAATCAAGCCATAACACTTAAAAGGGCACAAAAGCTCAATTTGTTCTAGTATTGTCCTTGACATGCTTTTCTCCTCTTGTGGATGCAGGAGTATAGAGTTGTAATGCAGTGTAAGAGAATTACATTAACCTCTCCTAGTTACAGAATGAAGAAAGAAGGTAGAGTGCTAATTCCTTTAAGAGGGCAGTTAAGTATCTAAAACGACTTAATTTGCAGTTTTTGCTGTTCACACAGATGAAATGAGAGGCATTTTAGTTCATCAAATATTTGTATGTTCTGGGTACCCAGCCCCCATTGTCACTACTGGCCCAAAGTTTGCTGAGGCAGGATAATATCCAGTAGCTTGATGTAATGTGGATATTAGTAGAGTTGTTGTGTAAGTTGTCAAATTTTAGAGCAAGGCCAAAACTAGAGCTCAGAAACAGCATACTTTTGTGAAGTCTATGAAGACGGCAGCCACAGAAGCTGGGGAAACATCAGGAAGAAACTCTTCTAGAACATGGCCACATAGCCTGAAAAACCCACAAAAAGCTAAGCACACTTTTGGATTGTAAATTCCAGAATCCCTAACCAGCATGGCCATTTTTCCACGCTTTGGCAAAAACTTTATCAGGCAAGCTGGGTCAGGAAGATTAAGTTGTTAGGAGAAATAAAAATAAAGGACACACAGAGACAGTAAAACCCAAGTATGAAACATCACTTGCTGTGACTTGAGGTTATACATTTTTCTGTTCCCCACTTTATGGTCCTGACATATCAAGCAGAAATCTAGTTCATGTATCCATGAGACACAAAATCCACCAATGGGCAATACTTTTATTAGGAGTGACCAAAATGTCAAAAGTTACATGAGCTTTGCTATTTACTCTTGGGATTCAGATCCCTATTTCTCCTTAATGATTGTGAAGAAATTAGTATCGGGGACGTTGGTCTCAGTTCTTTCTGGATGATCTGTTCCACCATGCTACCCTGAACACAGAAGATTATGTCTGATTTCTGGAACTAAGCAGGGTTGGGCCTGGTTAGTATTTGCGTGAAAGAGCATGGGAATCCCAGATATCATCAGGAAAGAACTATGCCTGAGACCCTGGAGAGCTTTTGCCAGTCACAATGGATAGATATGAGAGGGTGGGGAATATGAGGCCTGTGAGCAGTCCATACCCCACTTTTTAATTTTAAAAGGGTGGTGGTTCATGGGTTTGGGAGATCCAATGCCCATGGACCACTTCTTTTTAAAATAATATTCCAGATGAGAAATGTCTCCAGACTGTCAAAATTGCTGCAAAACACAACAATTTAGCTTGTTTTACCCTAAAACTAAGGAACCCTCTCCCCTCCAGTAATATAAAGAAAATTGGTTAAATTTCAGATTGGGTCAGATCAACTGTACCTCTTGTACATATGCACTTCTGGGCTAGATGAACCAGAGTTGTGACAGGTTTTTTACGTTCAGGTTCTATTTTACAGTCTAAAATAAAGGTTTGTTACTCTTAACATGCAGAGTAAGACAATTAAAGGATCAGCAGTCAAGAGTATCTGCTGAGCAGAGAAATTTTTGAAGATCAAACAGTTGATGAGTACAAAAGTTGCATGTTGCTTGCAACAGGAAACACATGAAAAAGAAGGTCTTTCTATCTTGTCGTAATGCTTAAATTTTCAGATCTTTTACCAATAGAGAGTACAAGCTGATCTCCTGGCTCCCTCAACCCATTCTTGTGATGTGGGAAAACTGTGTGAGTACTGGGAGTGGGGTGTTTATTGTGGTGTTGTGCTTAAAAATAAGTATCAAAGCTAAGAACAAACATCTTAACATAATACATACTTGATTTGACCGGATTCAGAGTGGGTGTTAATTGCTTCACTCTGACCAAAAGTTAAACAATTCTGCCTTTGAAAGGAAGACACAGCAGCCTAAGGTAATGTGGTTTACAAAACAGTAAAATAAAAGCACCAGCAAAAATTATGTTGTAGTACAACTTGAATATATTAACCTCACTGCTGCTCAACATAATGATAGCAATGTTTTGTAATTCGTTGGAAGATTTAATTGCATAGAGATCAAAGTGGAAGAAAGCAATGCGAGAACTTCTAATGTTAGTATAACATATTGCCTCTAAGAAATAAAAATGTCATTATCCAACCCCCAGTGATGTTGGTCATTAAATACATTGCTATCTGCTAATTTGACTGTCATTCTCATTCACGTTCAGAATGATCCTAAAAATGTCAGGATACTCCTGAAAATCAGCATCATACCCCAAAATAAAGACTAGATTGAACTTCTTCAAAATAAAGAAACATCCTGGTTTTTAAGGTCTGGAGATCAAAATATGAAAATCTTTGTACTCAGAAGATTATATCCCTGTTAATGCAAACCATGGAAAAGTCAATTGAATCACCATGCTGGTTGTGAAATTCTGGGAATTGCAATCCAGAAAGTAACTTTCTAGAGCCCTGCCCTATTCCAGTGCATCAGGTATTTGTTTCCCCATTCCTTTCAATAAAGGGTTCAGTTCTCTCTCATTGATCATTAAGGAGCAGCAAGAAACCTTGTTTTCTGTTCCAGAAATTTGGGAACCTTCCATCCCATTATAAGAGATCTGTGAAATATTCTGAATCTCTCAGTTAATAAATATTGTTCAGTTACAAAATGACATTTGATTGAGTCCAAAACAGGCAGAACCAAAAGGGAGGCAAGCCTAGTATAGAACTAAATATTAAACTTTTTGATAGCTTAATGGTTTCAAAAGTGGCAAACCTATCTAGATTTTTCATAAAGAGCCAGTATGGGGTAGTGGTTTGAGTGTTGACTTAATGTCTGGGAGGCCAGAGTTCAAATCCCTGGTCAGCCATGGAAACCCAGTGGGTAGCCTTGAGCAAGTTATAGTGTGTCAGCTTCAGAGGTAGGCAGTGGCATACCCCTCTGAAGAAATCTTGCTAAGAAAGCCTATGGTAGATTTGCCTTAGGGTTGCCATAAGTCAGAAATGACTTGAAGGCATACAGTAACAATAGTCTGCATTTAGTTCCTTGATGAACATAAATAAACCTTTGCATGCAGAACCATGGTAGTCATTGCGTAAATGCCGGCACTGTCATGTGCACCTTCTGTACTTGAGCTCATCTGCCAGGTTAGTGATGGAATATAAGGCCTGGGGGGGGGGGGAGGCAAGGCATATTCCAAACAAAATAAATAAATAAGCTTTGTAAAATGTTATTTTGCTTGTCTATGCCTGCTTTATCCATCACATTGTAACTGAGGCAAGTCCCCCAATGCAAACAAAGTTTATGTTTCCCCATATTTGTTGCCTAACTACTACAAAGTGTTTTTTCCACAGCCTGAGGAGATAATCTAGGGAGTGAAAAATCATGTCAAGCTGTAAAAAAAGCTTAGACTGAAAAGAAATACTGATATACCTCACTTAGCTGTGAAGTATACTTCATTTTGATGGTCAACTTGGTGTAGTGATTTGAGTGTTTGAATACAACTCTGGAGATCAGGCTTGGAATCCGCACACAGCCATGGAAATCCACTGGATTAGCTTGGAAAGTCACACACTTACAGACTCAGAGGAAGGCAAAGGCAAACTCCTTCTGAACAAATCTTACCAAACAAACAAACAAAACCTAATTCCACTGTGATAGGCTTCATTTTAGGGTTGCCAGAAAATGGAAACAACTTGAGGGCACACAGCAACAATAATACCTCACATAATGAAGTAGACTTATTTATTTATTTTCTGTGCTGCCTTTCTCCCTTGAAAGGGACCCAAAGTGGCTCACAAATAAAAATCCTAACAAACATATTACAATAAAACAATTAAAAACATCACCTAAAAACAGTATAAAATTACAAACATTAAAACTACAATACCCACACCATATAACAAACACCCCATGTACAAGCCATTCCATGATTACACATTAAAAGCTTGCCTGAATAAAACTGTTTTTGCTTGTCAATGAAAAGCAAGCAGGGAGGGAGCGGCCAACCTTGCTTCTTGCGGAAGGGCATTCTAGAGGGCAGGAGCAGTCACTGAGAAGGCTCTCGTATCTCACCAGGCAAGCCTTTGATGGTGGTGGGACCGAAAGCTCCGCACCACTGAGCCCATCTCCCAGAACGTCGCGGGGCGGAAGGACCGCCCCTTCCGCCCCACACATCAATAAGGAGCCGGGGCAAGCCCCAGTGCATACTGGTGCTTGTAGTTTTTGCCGCCTCTAGCAGCAAAATGGTCTGCCCGGCTAGCAGGCGACCGTTTTTTGTTTAACTGGCCCCAATCAGCATTTTCACTGTGGTCTTTTGCACGTGCTTAAGTTTCTGAACAGTTTCCAAAGGCAGACCCATGTAGAGTGTGTTACTGTAGTCCAAACGGGATATAATCAAGGTATGTGTCACCATAGTCAGATCTAATGTCTCAAGGAATGGACGCAGCTGGAGCACTAGTTTGGACATCCAGGCTCAGAGTTGAGTCCAGGAGCACACCCAAGCTGCGAGCCTGAGGTTTCAGGGAGAGTGTAACCCCATCCAGCACAAGCAGTGTGCCTATTCCCTCATCTGCCTTATGATTGACCAGGAGCACATCTGTCTTGTCTGGATTAAGCTTCAATTTATTTGCCCTCATCCAGTCCATTAGTGACTGCAGACACTGGTTCAGTACAGAGACAGCTTCCATGGAATCAGAAGGGAAGGAAAAATAGAGCCACACCACACTTCAAAGCTCCGGATGCCCTCTCTCAGCAGTTTCATGTAGATGTTAAATAACATGGGGACAGAACAGAACACTGAGGGACCCCACAGGTCAGTGGCCAAGGAGTCCAACAGTAGTGCCCCAACACCACCTTCTGAGTTTGTCTCTCCAAGAATGACTGGAACCACAGCATAACAGTTCCCCCAAGTCCCATCCCAGAGAGGCAGCCCAGAAGGATACCATGGTCAATGGTATCGAAAGCCACCAAGAGATCCAGGAGAACCAACAGGGACACACTCGCCCTGCCCAGTTCCCTCGTTCCTGGGCATTGCTTTTTTAACAGAAAATATTGTATGAGAGTCTGAAATAACATGGAACTAATAGGGTTAGGGTCCTACACCACAAAAAAGAACAGTTCGACATGTTTCAGCAAACAGCAGACAACTGCATTGAGATACCAATTTGTCAGTTAAATATATGCCTGCTTTTGTTTTGCTCTTCACATATTATAGTAGCATATGGAAAGAGGAAATAAAATTATCCTGTTCTTTGCATGAAATTTGCTATGGCTTAATGGTTAATAAGAAACAGGTATGATATGGTAGTGGTCTAACATGGACAGGTTTCCCAGTACCAAGGAAACGAGGCAGGAAAGGTTAGGAAAGGAATCTGCCCATTAAATATAGATTGCAAGTTAGAATTGGGGGTTGTGTGTTACCTCTGTTTTTCATTTTATAAGGAAAAACCTTTATATTTAAAATGGTAAATAGATGTCCCAAACAGCATCTACAGAAAATCAAGTATAGATTTCTGAACAGTTACTGTCTCCCCACAAGATAAACAAATAAACCTGAATTTAATAGCAAGTTGGTAAGGGTTTCCAGTGGGGAAGAAGATGAACAATAGAAAAGTGGGTAGCACTTTAAATACAGAATTGTACACCATTGTTACTTCCTTTACTATGAGAAACAGGCTTTCAAATATATTTTACAAGGAGGAAAGAGATGAGTACACACAAGTGTTTCTTCACTGTGTTTGTGGATGGATGGATGGATGGATGGATGGATGGATGGATGGATGTAGCTGTTTTGCTTTTAAATGAATGCATATAAATACTCAAATTGAGCTAACATGCAAATGTACTACTTCAGTTATTAAAATGAAAGAAGAGAAATGAAATTTTTGAGATTGCAAGATTTTCTGAATGAAGCCCCCAGTGTTGCAATGTTACTTCTTAACAACATGGAAATATTCATAGAACATTGGCCAAGGTTTCATGGATCTTTAGAAACTCTGCTGCCTTTATATTTGATCAAGAAGAATAGTCTTCTTTATTCAATAAAGTTATTGGAAAAAACAAGACCCAGTGTTTGTTTAAAGCAAACTAACTGTGATCTCTGGTTGCCAACGCAATGTGAAGGGAGTAATAAAGTATCACACAGAGAAGTGATAGAAACAACAACCATCCAATTGACTGCCAGTCATTGAACTTTTATTCTCATTAGTATGAAAGCTAATGCAGTACTACATTATCTTTTGGGTTTCAGAAGTGAATTCTGGTATCTATATATTACAGTTCTATCAGAACTGAGAACTTGAATGTATGACAAATGTAACAAGTGATAAACAGGCAGATCTTGTAAAAGTTTTTTCAGCTACAGCTCCCAGTATCCCAGAGCTAGCATGGCTGCAGATTGGGAATATCTATCCTGCATCAGTGAATGGGTAGCTCTATGGAAGGATCTCATGGTATGCAAAACCAAAACTTCCTTAACACTTGAATTAGAAATAGGTTTCATGAAGGAAGCAATGAAAGAAGCCAAAACAGAGAAAGGAAGTTAAAGTGGAGAAGCCAGCCCAACAGTGATCATAGCAACAACAAGGAAGGCTAAAAACAACCATGTGTCAACATAGAAAATGCATTTGGTAACATAATTTCAACAGCTGCAATGTGGATTATGTAGCATTAGCTGTTTGGCAAGAAACCCTAGAAGTAGTCAGAAATGGCATGAAGTTAATTGTCATCAGCAGAGAGTAGTTCAGTTCACATGGTATGGTTAAACTTAGAAGTATTCTGCCATGTTGATGGGGGTACTTGCTTTGCTTCTTCCAAAAGCTGAGGGGTTGTGTTTTGCTTGCTTCATGTTCTGGGTGATTTCCTCAAGGCCACTTAGATGTAAGTGGATAACTGATCTATTAGGATGTGACAAAGACACAGGTGTTTAAGTTACTGGCAGTAGCATCTTTTGTGTACCAAAGGCCATAGAAGATGGGATATCTGAATAGCTCCAGATTGGATCTAAGTACCGAATGGCAGATCAATGAGAATACCAAGGTGTCTGGAGCCATGCTGGTTCTGCTCAGTGGAATAAACACAGGCAACAATTTACCAGTGGTTACTTGTGCGCGCGCACACACACACACACACGTACATACATAACCATTTGCTCACCAAGGCAAATATTTGCTAGTAGTTACTTGCAGCAGTATATCTTTAGTCACCTGGTGAGTCACTTTTCTGTATCTCACTGTCAAGTAGCAAGGAGAATTTGTCACCTTTTTGCACCTGACCAGAAATCAAAGAAAGTAAAAGATAATCATCATGTCAAGTGGTTACACATGCACAGTTGCCACTTGAAAAATGATCACATGTATTTACTAGTTATGTGCAAAATGAAGACAGGAACAACAGAACTTCATATCTCTTTAATGAGTCCATCCCACAGTCGGTTGTCTCTTTCCAACTCTCAACTGAAAAAGAATTATTTGTTTGTCTTTGACTGGCTTGGAAATTGACTGGATGTACAGACAAATTTTAATTTCAAGTCAGACCCAAATTCAGAGGGGTTCTGTATATGGCTCAGATTTGGCTATGGCCTTTTGAACTGGCAGAGTTTGTACTTCACACTTTCCACCTTCCAAGTTTACTCTCATTCCTAATATTTACCCATAGAATTGGAGTCAACTGGCACATGTTCTAATAAAAACATTAAAATGACATCTTCCCCAATTTTCATCATCCATCTTATTCCTGGCAGTGATACCGCCTTTTACCAATCCCAATTACTCTTTATATTTTGTCAAGTTCTAAGAAAGTCAATCTTCTCTCTGTCCCCAATGTTCACATAGGTACAAAGGAGGTTCCTTTTCTCTCTGCTTTTCTGATTCTTCGTCCTCTGAGCCCAGATGGCTATTGCTAATCACTTTTCATCCAACAACCATAGTGCCTTATAGTTGCTAGAATCCTTTCCGTTCCCCCCCCCCCAGCCTTCTGTCCTTCCTGTCAGCCCAGTGTCACTTTTGTGTCTGTTCCTGCATCAAGAGCTTTCCCTACTAAGTGCTATAATATGTTATTGTTATGTTATTGTGTGCCTTCAAATCATTCCTGATTTATGGCGACCCTATCACAGGTTGTTGTTGTTGGCAAGCTTTGTTCAGAGAAGGTTTGCTATAGCTTCCTCTGATGCTGAGAGAGTGACTTGGCCAAGGTTTCCATGGTTGAGCTATGACTAATATGCAAAGCTCTAGTCCAACACTCTAACCACTATATCATGCTGGCTCTTCTGTGATATGTGGTTACCATATATACTCAACTATAAGTCAACCTCATGTATAAGTCGAGGGCGAGTTTTGGGGCCAAAATTATGGATTTTGATATGACCAGTGGATAAGTTGAGGGTAAAATTTAGTAGCACGTAGCAAAGGATCTAAAGGATGAAGCAAAAGAAAACAGTGCCAAAGAATATAGAAAATTCCAGCAGGCATAACCTTTGTGCTCACAGTAAAGTCTGGATGGATGCAGGTGTGTATGTGTGTGTGCTTCCAGGGCAGATTATACTTTTGCCTTTCGCTGTGGATTTTTCCTTCTTTTAAATAAAAGTTAAGATACAGTACTTATATTGACTCGTGGATATGTCGACTCAGTTTTTTGGCGTAATTTTTTTTACCTAACTTTCTAGACTTATACATGAGTATATACTCGTGTATATATGTTATGTATTAATGTTATCAAGTAGTCAGGCTTTTTTCTACACTGACTAGGTGAAATAATATTATTTAAGTGACCAACAGCGTACTCTTGAGTGCTGCAAACCTTCAAACCTTATGGGATTCTCCTTAAGGCATGGGTGTTGTTTGTTGCTAAAATAACATAAGATAAAGTGAAGAGATTCTCTTCCTTCTCTCCTCTTTCTCCAGCTGGAGAAGGAAGTGCTGACAGTTTCTTCCAAGGTTTCAACAGTCTGAATTGCCATCTGTAATTATATACACTCTGGATATGGTTCTATTTATTGCTCACATTTTGCCCTAGATTGATTTGATACTGTATTTCATTTGAGTCAGCTGTTCCCTCGCAAAAAACAAAACAAAACCTTATCTTGAAAAGTCATCATTTTGTAATTCCCTTTGAGATTATGTTAGGTGGATTTCACACAGTTAGAAAGCAGATTTTAATGAAGATACTTCTATAGGAGGATATTTAGTCGCAATTTAAAACTTCCTTGTTTCCCAAAGCTTTTGGAATTATAGGTATTTATCAGTTTGCTTTGTGTTTGATTGCATTGGTTTGTGTATCTCTTTCTTCATAATTTGGTTGACAATTATATTGTATTAGCTGTATATTTGCATTGCTCTTTTCCTCTTGAATGTATGTATGTATGCATATAGTCAATTGTATACCTTTGACAGGGCTGGCTGTCTTTTTGCTGTTTTACTTGTGAAGCACCATGTAGTTTGATAGTGCTATATAAATAGGTGGTGGTGGTGATGATGATGATGATAATAATTTTGATGTTGCAGGCTGTCAAAACACGTGAATTAGATTTTTGGTACTTGCATTGGTTCTACTGATGGGAAACAGAGAATAAGTGTAGCGATCTCTCTGTTTGGTTCACCCAGTCTATTTGAATCTTTTGAAGCTGGTCTATATCAACAGGCACAGGTGTTCAGAGCAAATTAAAATAGAAGTGATTATATGTTCCAGCTGCTGGCCTACATGTGGTGCTTGTAGAGCAACCGAAAAACAAAGCCAGAAATTTCAAGGTAAATATCAGTAACCTCTGCATTAGTACTTTTAATAATGATTATTTAGGACCATCATTGATGTACATGTAATATCTTTGCTGTGCAAAGGCCGTTGCTGTGTATTAAATGAACGTGAGAGGCAGGATATGAATCCTTGAAGCTGGAGAGACAGAGTAACAGCATTCAGGAATTACATATGAAACACTTTGAATTACTTGGTAGAAAGAGTACATGTAGGATGACAGCAAGAAAATCCAAGCTGTAATTTATTTATTTATCTATTAGTTACAGTTGCATTCTGCTTTTCCTTTAGTGGCTTAAAACAACATACATGGCTTTTCTCCTTATCCCCTTATCCATACCACAATATTATTTGATAGATTTGGCTGGGAAAATGATTGCCTCAGGTTTCCTGGCTGATTGGGAGTTTGAACCTGCCAAATCCCAGACAAAATGGAGGTGCTGTTGGTCAGCTGAAAGGGAATAGAAATTCAGCCTGCACTGGATCGGGGTACACTCTCTCTGAAATCTGATGTTTGTAGTTTGGGCCTACTGCTGAATTCATCCCTGAGCATCTAAGCCTTCGTTTCAATATTGACCAGAGGTGTGTTTGCACAGTTAAACCTGGTGCACCATCTGTGCCTGTTCCTCAGGATGTCCCATTGGATCTCTGGAACACATCGCCTTATTACATCCTGTTTTGATTGTTGTAATGCATCCTGTGTGGAGTTGCCTCTGGAAAACGTTCAGAAACTTCAGAGGATCCAAAATTCTGCAACCATGCTGCTGACAGACGGTGGTTCTAGGAAACATATAACTGCCTTCCAGAAACAATTGCACTGATTACTGGTCTGAGTTTGGGGACAATTCACACTGCTGGTTATGATCTATAAAGCCCTTGGATATAGTCTGTCTAAAAGACTATCTCCCTGTATGAGCCTACTCAAGTTCTGAGATCTTTGAGCAAGGGCTTTCTCACAGTCCCATCACACATGTGCTTGGTGAGTACATGAGGGAGAAACTTTTCAAGGACTGCCCCAGACCAGGTTGACCAGACAGCCTCTTTTTCCAGAACAAGGCCTAAATTTCAACCTTCTGTCCAGGAAAACATTCAAAATCTCCTCCATTTTGAGCATGACTGAGAGCATGAATTTACATTTATATTAGTGTTTTTAGCTTTTATTTTGTAGGCCTGTTACAGACAGCCAAGGAGGTATGGTGTTTCAATATGCATGCCTCCTAAGAGTCCAGAGGCGCAACCAAAGCCACACTCCAGACTGGAGTGGCTTTGGTGCGACTTCTGGACTCTTAGGACGCATGCATCATTGAAACACCATACCTCCACTGTGACTCGAAGCAGCTTTATTTTGGCTGTCTGTAACAGGCCGTAGTGTCTTAAATTTTTTTGGGGAAGGTTCTACATTTTGCTGTGTTTTATCCTCCATTGAGGTTAGGACATCTGGTCACCCTGCCCCAGACTGTGGAATTCCCTCCCACGGAAGGCTCACTTGGCTTCCTCTTTGTTCTCTTTTTGTTGGCAGGAAGAGCTTTCTGTTTAGGCAGGCGTTTGATTATTAATTGGTGGTGATTAAAAAAAACTTAAATGAAGTGTGTTGGACTTTTATTTTTATTGTATTTTAAATATGTTTTTAAATTAACTTTTAATAGGATTGTCTATTAAAACTTTTGTATTATACAGTGCACCCAAGGGATCCATTCCAGACCCCCCCCCCCCCCAATACTAAAATCTGCAGATGCTCAGGTCCATAGTACTCAGTGGTGGCGCAGCCACCATTGAGGAAAATGTCACTTTGCCCCCACTCCCTCCCTGATGGCAGCCTTGATGTTCTCACTGCAGCAGGCAGCAGGGGGTACCTCTTCTTTCTCCTCTTCCCCACCTCCTCCCCCTCTTCTCCTTCTCCTCTTCTTCCCCTATCGCCGCTGCCGCAGCTCTTTCTCCTCCTCCTTCTTTCTCGCCTCCTCCTCCTTCCTCCCCTCTTCCTTCTCCTCTTCTCCTCCTCCACTTCTTCCCTGTTGCTGCTGCTGAGCTTTTCCTCCTCCTCCTCTTACCTCGCCTTCTCTGCCTTCCTCCTCTTCCCCCTCCGTTGTGCTTCCGCCACTCATACTTCTTTTCTTCCTCCTCCTCTGACCCACCTCTGTTTCCCTGCCGCTGCTTGTCCTCCTACTTTTCTTCTTCCTCCTTCCTCCTCTTCCTCCTCCTCCTCCTCTGCCAATGCCATCCCCCCCCCCCCAATGGGCTTGCCATCTGCAGATGCTCAGATCCACGGATGGCATATCCGCAGATACGGAGGGCGGACTGTATATTGCCCTATTATGTAGGGTGTCTTAAAGTATAAGCCACTTAGCTTTTAAACCACAATTAAAATAGTAAAATAGCACTTTTGGTGATATTTAACATGTGACATCCCCTCCAACCCATAGCTGCTGTGCCTTCCCGGTGTGGTTAGGGTGACCCTTTTAATTGACATGGGAAGCCCATCAAGAAGCCCCAGTTGCGCTGCTGTGGTATTAATCTTCTGGTGTGATAAGCTCTTCCCAGGGCAATCCCATCATTGAACAGTCACATTCTGTAACTCTTCCCCTCTCACCCTTTCCCCTTCCCCTCAGTATTCTCATGCAGTCTATTTTCATTTTTTCCCTTTCGTTGTCTTTTCTCTCATCTTTGTTTTACTAAATTACATTGCCATAATAGGTAAATTGCATTATAAATTAAAATAAAACTAAAGGCATGTTGGGTACTGCATAGGAAATTGGGTTAAGTAGGAGTGCAAAAGGGAACGGAAGGATCGTCAATGTCAGAAACAGCCCCTGTTTCTCTTTTGGAGGGATGCATGATAAGGAAAGCTCTCAAACTGGTATAAATCTGTTTGCTTTTACTTACACAATGGCAGCAAGAATGGGGTTCATGTGGTAAAGTCCCGAATTGTATTTTGTTTTAAAGTGTAAGCCACTTGGAAGAGAAGTGGGATATAAATAAATTAAATACACAAATAATAAATAAACACTATCCAAGCCTGAGCCTTCAGAGCTCAACATGTTTGGATGCTCTCTCATTTCCATTCTCCCATTTTGCCTCCCCTTGGAATCCATTCAGATCCCCATGTCTACATTGGAGCAATTTAAATTTTTGTTGTTGTGTTGATTTCAAGATGTTTCTGACTTATGCTAATAAGCGAAATCTACCATGGGTTTTTCTGGAAAGGATTCGTTCAGAGGGGATTTGCCAAGGCTTTCCTCCAAGGCTGAGAGAGTGTGACTTGCCCAAGGTCACTCTTAGTTTCCATGGCTGAGGGGGGATTTGGACCTTGGTCTCCAGAGTTGTAGTTCAGTGCTCAAACCACTATACCACACTGGCTCTCAGTTCACGTTTAAGTACTCCTAAGTGTTCAGAGTTTGAGAACTTTGAGCTATTTGGAATTACCATTCAATAAGTGTATCTTGCTTGGTTAAATTGTCTTTGTTCTGTCTCTTCACATTTTCATGCTTCCTGCTCCTTGGAATAGCCCAAGAAGAAGGAAATATATACTGAGGGGAAAGAATGAATGCATTAATTTATTAAGCAAGGGGATTTTTATTTGCAGGCAAATGAAATTGTTTTGTTTTTATGATAACAAAACCTGGAAGCTAGTCCTGTCCCCCTTTAAAAGGGGAAATAGCCTCTCCTGAAACACTGCTATTTCTGGTACTACAGGATGCAAAAGCAAACATTAAGTATGTTTTACCTATTTGTAGTTTTGACGTTTATCCTCCAAGGATTATTTTGAACATTTCAGCTAAAAAGAGATTTCCATTATAGTTGACTAAGAATGGAAATAAACCTCCAGAGAACTAAATGTGGATCTATTTGGCTGCCTTTGAGTAAGACCCCACTTGATTCAGAAAAAGCGCTTACTCAATTGGAAAACATATACTCTCCCTCTCCTCCCCATATTGCACTCTTAACAAATTCATCACAAATCTGCTTTCTCCTCTCAGTCTTTTCTATTAACCTCATTCCTGAGGCTTTCCCAAGTTCTAAGATCCCAATAAGCTTATACTTGAAGGTTTGTCCACCAAGGATGCAACAGATTCTCAATAACCAAATTGCATTTCCAGCTTCATATGAAAGGTTTTAAAGAATAAACCCTGCAGTTTGGACGTACAAACAAATTGGGAGACAGTGCAACTGGCACCCAGCACTAGAATGAAGGATCAACCAGTCTCCAATAGTAGTCCCGCTACCACATTCTGAATATATTGTACTGTCTAAATATTCTTCACAGGCAGTCCTATGTAGAAGTAGTTGGGAGCTTACCTGTGCATGAAAGTAGGCTGTTTTTGTTCAAGTAGGGCAAAGATGACTCCTATTATTGGGGTCCATTAAACCCTCCACCAGTTCCCCAAACCCTCTTAACTTATTTTTTTTAAAAAAAGGTCAGTGTGATTTTGAACAAAAATTGAACTCAAATGTGAAAAATAAAACAAAACATCCCCAGTCCCCCCCCCCAAACCTCCCACCCTTCTCAAGTACCTTCTTTTCTGTCCATTTCTCTTTCAAAATGGCCACAGGATGTGATATGACATCACTTCCAATCACAATTTTTAAGGAGAAATGGAAAAAAACAAAGTATTTAGGCACTCTTGGATGAGGATGTGGCCCATAAGGGAGTTGGAAAATTGGCTCTGCCGCTGTGTAGCTGCCCATCCTGAGATAGGGCAATAGGGTCAAGTTGACAAAATGTAGTCCATCCCTTGGGGACAGCTTGTACCTCCAGTGATAAGGATGGGTAATGGAGTAACCCCAGCTGCAAAGCTGTTTACTTAGGGGAGTACAACTGTACAACTGAATGAGCAGGAGGACCTTTGGCCCATGAGATGTTTTGATTTATAACTTCTCTAAATTCAGTCCAACAAAGCTAATGTTAAGCGATTATGGGAGTTAGTCTGAGGTGTAGTCCAAAACATATGGAGGTCCAAATGTTTCCTTTAGTATGGGATGGACACTGTTTCCTTGGTCAAACATTACCAGTGGGTTTGCTTCATACCATGACTTTTGGACTTACCAAACCAAAATATTGTAATATTGGTGTTTAAAGATATGAAAAACAATAGAATGGCATTATTTTTTCATGGATATTAGAAGGGTTACTGTTAACAGGAGTGGGAGTAGGACTAAAGTTAAACATATTTTAAAAAAAAATGGGATGGATTTTCTTTTTATAATGTGTGTGTGTTTCTTTTTTCCTTTTTCCTCCTGAGGAAAGTAGGTTTGCCAAAACTGATGCAAAAAAATAAAAAGAAATTGCCTCCATGTGGGAGTAATATAGTAACTGGCAGAGAGAAATATAGCAGGATTAGACAAGTTGGGTTCAACATTCTTGACTTTGGTGGATCTGATTTTCATAGGATTGGGGAACTTTGATACTGCAGGGAAGGAGACAGAATCCTAGATGCAAAATGGAATTGGATTGATCCATTTCTGTGTCAGCTATGTAAAAACCTTCAATGTTTTAGCACAGTGGTTGTCCAATGTGCCTCATTGTAATTAGAGCTAGGGCTAAAATAATAAAGAACAAAATTAAGATATTGTAATAATAAAAAACAACACATCTTTTAACTGCATATGTGTTACACTCAACACTTGTGCTACTCATTACTTTGGCAAGGAATGAATTTGTTCTGAACAAGTAGGTACAGTCCCAGGTCATCATCTCTTAAGGGTTTGATTTTGTAGTATATGATTTTATCTATGATCATCTGAGTTCCAATTTGTGCCACATGCAGTTGCATTCCAGTTCACCTTGAGGGTTGATACCAAGTCCTTCTGAGCAACTTTTAGTCAGCAAGTCCTCCTCATTATAGGAAATGGACATTGTGTATGCCTCCATGCTGTTTTCATCAGAGCATGGAAGTACTTACAACGTTATGATCGTAACTTCAGTAATCCATTGCTTATTGCAGTGACAAGCTGGTACAGTAACAGCCAAGACAGTAATTTACTCCTTTTCAGAGTAATATAATGGAGTTTCTACATGATACTCTTTACTGGGTGTATTATGAACAATAGCAGGAGGAGGAGGAAAGGTCAGGTGGCTGTCTATCATTCTTTGTGTGGTGTTATGCATTTAATGAGAAGCAGAAGAGCCAACAACAAGGGAGGGAGAGAGATAGGAAGAGAAGGCACATTGAAAACTCCATAAGAGATTTAAATTGGATCTTATTAAAATATTTTTTAACAAGTCAGCCTGTCTTTTCTACCTTTCTTTTTTACATCTAAATGAAAGCATCTGGTTCTGCTTCAAGAAAGTGTGTCTTATGGGAGGAGAACAACTGTGTTACAAGGCTGGCTGCAGGAAACAGTGGCACAGGATGCTCACTTGGATTGATTGGATTGTTGTGAGATGTGGCACATTTGTTATTTTTATAGCCAATATATTCAAAAGCTATATAGCATTTGTTATTCAGAGTGATGGTATATTCTCTGGCAATGCTCCCACACACTCCCCACGTCACTGTAGGCAAATCTGTGCTTAAGTCCATCCAGCAGTTCACCAACCTGGGAAGCATCATCTTCTCAGACACCAAGATTGATAAAGAGATCAATCACAGATTAGCAAAGGCATATAGTGCATTTGGAAGGCTTCACAAAAGAGTCTGGAGTAACAAACATTTGAGGTGAAGCACAAAAATCAGTGTGTATTGTCTATTCTCCTTTATGGGTCCGAAACTTGGGTCACCTATCGCCAACACCTACGACTCCTTGAACGCTTTCATAAGCGCTGTTTACACACAATTCTAAATATACACTGGACTGATTATGTGACAAATGTTGCTGTCCTTGAGCAAGCAGGGATCACTAGCATTGAGGCCATGCTATTGAAGATGCAGCTGCGCTGGGCAGGACATGTTTCTAGGATGGAGGACCATCGCCTCCCAAAAAATAATACTCTATGGTGAACTCGCCACAGGTCAGTGTAAGAGGGGCGCTCCAAAGAAGAGATACAAGGACTCCCTGAAACAACATCTCAGGCTCGTCGGCCAAATTGATCACCAACAATGGTCCTCCCTGGCCTCGCATCAGGAGGCATGGAGATGCACTATCCATGATGCTGCAGCCTTTTTTGAAAGCTCACGCCGAACGAGTCTCGAAGAGAAACGACAATGCAGAAAGAACCACAACCTGGAAACCTTACCCAAGGATACTTTCTGCTGTGCTTTCTGCAACCGAACTTGTTTATCTTGGATTGGCCTTTTTAGTCATCAGTGCGCTTGTAGAAAGCGTGGGATGAGCCCTTCCTGAATCTTCGTTTGCAAAGAAAAGCCAGAGAGAGAGAGAGATATTCCCTAAATGTACATTCTGGTTCTCATTAGGGTTAGGAAGCCCATAGCCCTTCAGTTATTGATAAACTACTGGTCTCAACATCTTTTGTTGTTGACCAGATTGGCTGTGGGTATTGGGAATTAGAGACCAACAATGTTTGGATGGTCACCACGCCTGGGCTACACTGACAAAAATCCCTGTGGTTTTATTTAGTTAATATAATCAAAGTTTGCTTGTTCAAGTTTGCAGTCACAAATGAAACAAGTGTGCTGTAATTCTTGCAGCTGTGCAGCCATCTTCTACAGGAAAACAGAAACTACTTGGCAAGAATCAGGATTCTATATTGTACCGTTTTGTTTGCACAAAGTTGAATCCAGTAGAATTCAAAGGCTTCTGTCAAGCCTTCAGGTTCTGCTGTAGAAGAAAATGAACAATTTATATGAGGCATTAATTATTAGATGAGATATTTCAGTTATGGTAATTGCAGGGTAGACTATGCTGGGAATTGGGAAAAATTGGGAAGCTAATGCTTTATTCATCCATTCAGAAGCAGAATCAAGTCACTGCTTTATAGCACAATCTTATACAGTCTACATAGAAGTAAGACTAGTTGAGTTCAGTGGATTTATTCCCAGGTAACTTTTAAAAGGTTTGGAGCTTTAGATGCTTCTTTTAAAACAACAATAACAACAGCAACATTACATTTCTTGCTCTTTGTAGCTTTTGTTAAATTTGGATGGAGAGACGTTTACCATCATATAACTGAATCTCTGACAATATAAGATACAGTATTTCTCAAATATCCAAATAGCTGAACCTAATGGACTATGACAATTCTTTTTTTTTAAATATATTAGTTTGTAACTTTTTATCTTAGATTTGTTTTTGTGCATGCACTTTAATCTGAGAAAGATGCATTAACCATATAGTACAAAGGTAGAACTAGGATTATTATATACAAATATGGTTTCGTGGATCTCTAATGAAATAATTAGAGAGGAAATGCGGAACTTAAGGAAAACAAATGGAATAGAAAACATTATTTTTGTTCTTTGAGATGTTGATTTCTCTCTCCTCATTGCAGTTATAAATAGTAGCTGCTAGCTATTTTGTCCAGCTTCTTTTGAGTATGTCCTGAACACAAATGGCTTGCACCATGATCCTTATTGCAGAAGTGCGGTTTCTAATGAATGGCAAACCTGTCAGCCTGCTTGATTTATGCCTGAACCTGAGACACCTATTTAAATCTCATGTAACAACACCCTGGTGCAGATGTCAGTGTGGTGCAGTGCTGGACTCATAGCTGTTGAGCTGTCTAGACAGTTTGAGGTGATAGGTCATTCAGAAAATGTTACAGAACTGCATGTGCCATAATTGGATTATTATGGAAATCTGAAACCAGATTCCCAAACCTGATGGTCCATTTGGTGCCTGCATTTTTACCCTTACGTTTTGGGAAAATGAAATGGTATAGTTGTTTAGCAGTGGCTTTTTGTTGCTTTGACTGCAGTTGTACAGTACTTGGCAGTTAATCTAGTAAGCCTAGCAGGGCTGAGAACTGGACTTGACATTGCATAATCTTCTAGGAATAAAATATTGCTTTCATAGAATTGCCTTGCACGGCTTAGAAAAGGTTGTGAAAGTCATCAACTCCAACACTATCTATTGAAGCAATAGCCTTTGTCATCTGATATATGTCTTGGGTTAGCCCATTTCACAAGTGACTTGGTCACACAAGAATGATGAAGCAGGGCTTGTGAATCCAGGATAGAAGATTAATAAACAGCAACAGTCCAGATTGCTGATGTCCACAGGTTACTGGGGAAACATAAAAGACTGCAAGATCATAAGCCAATGGGAAATGAGGAAAGTATGCCTATATTGAAATGTAATGATTGGTCCCCTGAGTGTAGAAACAAATCCTGTCTTCCAAACATAAGAGAACGTATTTAAAGCTTTTGAAGATATTTGCATTATCTATGTATTTCAGAAGGAAATTTATTTTGCTATATTGCTGTACTTCTGTCACGAAAGTCTGATTCATATGATACCTTCCCCCCTCCCCGCAACCCATTCAACCCTGACCTTTGTTGAATTTGAACATGTGCAAAGAGATCTAATCTAAACAGAACAATTATGTATATAGTTAACAGCAGTTCCTATGAGTATAGGTACATGTGTTCTCCACCCCCCACCCCCCCCCCAGCCCCAGATGGAAAGACAATCTATATATCAGCTAGTCCTAAATGAAGTGTGTGTGAGCCTTTAAAAATGAGAACAAAACTTGTTCCAAATGTCCACATAAGTATACAAACATGGCTAGCTTCCTGTGACTCATCCTGCACTCAGCTTCCCTGTTGCTACTGCTGTGCCTCCTGGGCTGGTCCCTCTGGCAAGATGGCTTGCCACTCCCCCCTCTCTCTCCCTCAGTGCTGCTTCTTGCCTGGCTCTATGGAAAGGAGGGAAAAAGGAGTCCAAGGTTCAGCGTCCCAGGCTGGTCCCTATGGGGAGGAGGCTTCCCTGTTGACTTTCATGTGGGGCGTCTTCTTTGTACATGGTGAGGGATGTTCTTGGCAGTCTGTAAGGAGGCTCATCAGGAGGAAGAGGTGTAGTGTTCGAACATTACAGTATAATTCTGAAGACCAGGGTTTGATTCCCAACTTGGCCATGAAACTCACTGGATGATCCGGGGCAAGTCGCACTCTCTGAACCTCAGAGGGAGGCCATGGCAAACCTCCTCTAAACAAGTCTTCCCAAGAAGACCCCATGTTAGGTTCGTCTTTTTATTGTTGTTGTTACTCACCCTCGAGTTGATCTTCACCCATGGTGATCCTGTAGATGAGATATCTCCAAGACTCCCTGTCATCCACTGCTCTGCTCAGTTCCTGCAAATTCATACCCGTGACCTCTATGAAAGAGTACTCTATACATAAAAAAGCACGTATTAGGGATACTTGGATCTGGAGTATAGTTGCAGAGTTGCTTTTTTAGCATTGTTTACAAGAAGACATGGAAGTCATGGTAATATTACTAGTAGTGATGATGCTTATGTAAATGCAGCACTTTTGAATTTTTAAAGCATTTCAAGTGCATGATCTGCAAACACAACTTGTAAAGGAGGTCAATGTTATTATGTACATAATGCAGATAGTGATATGTAAGGGTGAAAGAAAGAATGGGTTCCTCAGGCCTGCTATTGTAATCATGGCAAAGATTCATTGCTCACCTTGCTTGTCATTCACTGCATCAGTTAAAGAATGGAGTAAATTAAATCATGAGACTTCCATAACTTAAAATTGAAAGTGGTAAAAATTGTATGACTTTTAATTATGGTACAGTTATTGTACTGTTTCTAAAATATTAGAATCCATATGGAATTTTAAAATATTTATCCCAACTAGAGATTTATAAAACCTGCCCCACATACAGTATACAGGATGGGAGAATAAATTAAAATGTGGGATACAAATTACTCTGATTTTGTAAGTCTAACCCTTTGCTCAGTCATCATCTGCCTTTCAAAATCCTGTATTTTACTTCCCAAAACATTTTCGAGTTCACACCTAGAGTCATCTGTTATTGGGAGCCTTGGGTTCATCCACAGAAAATCATCTGGGATTTTGTCCTTTGTCTTGGATCCAAATCTTTGCATTACATGAAACTATTCTTGCAATAATGTGTCCTAGTTCTAAATTTAGCTCTGTTCATAGTTCTTTGAACATGTCCCTACCAGCAGGGATGGGGGTAAAGTGATATTGGTGTTGAAGTCCTATGTTAACCAATATATTTTGTCTTAACTATGCTTAAGCATCCTTGCATATAAAATAACTCCTCAGCAAATTAATACGACTTTGGTGTTTGAAGAGCCAAGAAACAATACATTAATAGGTGGGATTCGATGTATCTGTTAATGACTTTACCTTACATTATAATTAATATATTACCTCATGATCACACCATAGTAATAGATAATCATCAGTTTTATACAACTGGCATTGTGTAAAATCCAGGGCTCTGTATAGGTAGATAATAGTTTTTCAGTAATCATGAGACAATCCCATGGAGTTGATTTGGCTGCATAGACATATTTGTTTTTGTGAACCTTTCATGGTCTCAAACAATTCTAATGTACAAAAAATAAAAATAAAAAAATAAAGAATAAAAATAAATGCACGTTAATTTATGCACCTAGGAAATTCCTAAAATGTAAATAGAGTGCTAGAGTTTGTTTCCAACTGTGGAAAACAAACTACAGATTGAGTATCCATTATCCCCTACGCTTGGGACCAGAAGTGTTTTAGATTTAGATTTTTTTTTCAGATTCTGGAATATTAGCATATACATAAGAGATATCTTGGAGATAGGATATCAACTCTAAACACAAAATTCATTTATGTTTCCTATATACTTTATACATATAGCCTAAAGGTAATTTTATTCACAATATTTTTAAATACCATTGTGCATGAAACAAAGTTTGGGTACACTGAACAATCAGAAAGCAAAGGTGTTACTATCTCAGCCACCTGTGTGGAAAACTTTGGATTTTGGAGTATTTTGAATTCAGAATTGTGAATAAGGGATACTCAATCTAATGTCAAGATTATATTTCTGACTGGCAGTAGCTGCAGTTTAGCATAGTGAAAGTTTTTCCTTATTCATATTACTTGTAGAAATACTAAGTTACTGATAACAGATTATGTAGAAACTACGTAATAATTATATATACTGGCTTTATAGCATGTAATCTGCGCATGTTAAAATAAAGGAATTCTTCATGAAATAAACTGTGGTGTAAGGAATACCAATCTGTCTTTGACATTCAGGCTGAGTAAGAATCAGACACTTTAGCTTCATTTTAATGTTCTCTGAAACTTATTCTACATTCCTGGTTGAGAACTGCAGGGATCATCCTTAAATCATGTTCAGTGGAAGGTAATTTATAAATAAAATGATTAAACCAATCTTCATATTACTCAGCCAACACAAGGAGCATCAAATTCCTTACTTTCAAGATCAACTCAGTGGTGATGAGGGTAAAGAAGATGGCTTCAGGGACTTCATCTTTTTCCTCTGTGTCTGCTGTTTCCCCATAGAAATGACTATGAGGAGAAGAATTATCATAAACTGTAAATGTTTCTCGTGGCTGAACACTCTGTGTTTTCTTTTTAAATCTAGATTGTAACCCATTTCTTATAGCATAAATTCCAAATGCTAGTAGAAACCCACATTTGCCTTTCTTTGCCTGGCGTAATAAACACAGTAACAGCTGTCAAGGATTGTGTATGTTTCACTGTGATGTCACCAGAGTGCTTCCAGCTGTGGGCAGGCGAACAGAAATTAACTTATTCTAACATTTCATTATTTGAAAATTCTAACACCTCAGGCAGTGCATATGTCATACCTTATAAAGAAAATAGGCCCAGAGGCCCATTTAATACCTCAAAAAAAGGATGTATGTTTTTAGGCTTGCAGTTCTTTTTCCAGATCTATCCTCCTCCATTGCGAGACCTTGGAAAAGTTACTTTTTGGGACTACAACTCCCAGTTGGCTATAGTGGCTATGAGATTCCAGAATTTACAGTCCAAGAAGGTACTTTTCCACATCATATATGAAATTTAGAGCAGAGTTACATCTAAAGAAGCTCTCTGGGTTGTGGTCGTCATTTAAGTCCCAAAGCAGATACTTGAAATACAATGTGCTAGAAAATCTTCAGCATTTATTTCCATTATAGGGAATATGAGAATAACAGTGATATGATGGCAGGGGCATTAACCAAGCAGCAGTAAAGGCCTATTTTAAGGGCCAGTTGCCATCTTTTTCATGTTAAGTGTTGCCACTATCAGATTATGGTTTGCAAAACAGCATCCATAGATAATGTTTTATTTCCTGTTTATTCCCTGCCAATGCAAAGCAAGCTGGAATCTGTTAAGTTTTTCAATGGCTAGTTGGTATTCTAACAGACTGTATAAATTACTATTTCTCAAAAGAAAACATCATGTGGTAGTATCATACCACAGATTCTTCTTCATCTTTATGTGAAGTTGCATATTTTGTACTGTTTCTTCGATTCTTTACCAGTGCTTATAAACCTTTTGATATTAGCACTCAAGATTTCCCAAGAATGGTTTCCACAAACCTCCTTTCCCCATGATTCAGCCCTAGGCTCTGTGTTTCTATGTAACATTTTGAATTATGCCTCTCAAATCCAAGCAAACAGATGACATAAAACCTGATGCAACAGCAGCAGAGAAGAAAGAAGTGAAACACATATTTTTATACTTTGTGATGTTTTTATGATATGTATTTTAGACATGATTGCCTGTATGGAGATTTTTGGTTGTAATCCTGCTTCGATCCGTTGGGAGAAGCAGGAAAATACAAATAAACTTCTTCTTCTTCTTCTTCTTCTTCTTCTTCTTCTTCTTCTTCTATTGGAAGAAGAAATCTGATGTGAGGTAGTAACTGTACAGCTATAATCCAGAAACAGAAACCTATGTTGTCATGTCTAATGCAGATTGCTGGTTTCTTCAGAGACGTTTGAGGTATTTGTGAACCAATTGTGTCTCTTTCTATCTCATCCTATTGTGTCCCTGTTTCCTGTACAGCAGGGGTCGGCAACCCCCAGCCCGGCGAGGCGGCAGGACCGGCCCCAGCCCAGTCCTGCCGCAGATTGCCGCCGACACCAGGTGGTATTGCGGCGGTGGCGGCGGCAGGGAGGGCGCCGAGGAGGGTGGGCCGCAGACAGCCTCCATGGCCGAGGAGGCAGAGGAGGAACGCGCAGAGGCAGACGCGGCGGCAGCAACACACACATTGCGCCGACGACGCCTGCCAACGGCTTCCTGTAGCCCTGCGCGCAGGGCTAAATAGGAGGAGTTTCTCCTCCTGGGGCTGGGATCCTCCTCGTCCTTCCTTCCCTTCCCGTGGCTGCCAGACAGCTGCGGGGAGGGAAGTAAGGGGGCGGGGGTCCTCCTCCTCCTTCTCTCCCTTCCTGCGGCTGCCAGACAGCCACGGGGAGGGAAAGGGGGCAGGGGTCCTCCTCGTCCTTCCTTCCTTCCCTTCCCGCGGCTGCCAGACAGCCGCAGGGAGGGAGGGAAGGGGGCGGGGGTCCTCCTCCAGCAGGGCTCCCCCCCAACAGGGCTCGGGCGGCCGCCCTTCCCTTCGGCCTCCCTCCCCTTCGGCCAAAAGGGCCCCTTGGAGCCCTTTCGGCCGAAGGGAAGGGCCTGGGACGTGTGCCAGGCCCTTCCCTTCTTCTTTCCTCCCCTTTGGCCGAAAGGGCCCCTTGTAGCCCATTCAGCCCAAGCCCTTCCTTTCGGCCTCCCTCCCCCTCAGCCAAAAGGGCCCCTTGGAGCCCGTTCAGCTGAAGAAAGGGACCGAGGAGGAGAGGGTGGACACACGCCTCCTCCTCCCTGCGGGGCTTCGGCAGCCCAGAGGTGTCCTTTGGAGGACACCTCAGGCCTGGCAAAGCCCCGAGGAAAGGAGCAGGGGCCGCCGACCTCCTCCTCCCCCTCCCCATGGGGCTTATGCAGACCTGAGGTGTCCTTCGGAGGACATCTCAGCCCTGGCGAAGCCCCAAGGAAAGGAGCAGGGGCCACTGGCCTTGTCCTCCTCCTCCCCATGGGGCTTTGGCAGACCTGAGGTGTCCTTTGGAGGACACCTCAGGCCTGGCAAAGCCCCGAGGAAAGGAGCAGGGGTCGCACGCCTGTAGCTCCTGCCCCTCACGGGCCCTACTGGTCCCCATCTGTCTCTGAGAGGCAGCTGGGAGCCAAGGAAGGGCAGGAGGAGCAGGCGCGCGCCTGTCACCCCCTCTCCTAATCCCCCCCCCCCCCTCCCTTTCTCCCACACAGCTGGAGGGCAGGAAAGAGAGCAGAGAAAGCCCCGCCCCCGGGGGGGGGGAACGCCCCCCCCCCCCGGCTTCGGCCCCCCAGTTGTATGAGGGACAGCAACCCAGCCCCCAGCTCAAATTTGCAATTACAGCAATTACAAGTTCTGATGCCCTTTACCTCGGGTTTGAAACACCTAATACTATGCTAGCTGACTTGTAACTGAAGAATCCTAATTGGCTATGAACATTGATTTCCCTTGTGTGGAAAGTATTCCGAATGACGAAGAGTATTCCTCATTCAACACAAATCAACCACTTGGTGTTAACAGTAGCCTTCTGATTTCTTCCTTGTATAATCCATTTTGACCAGGGGTGAGCAAAGTGTGACCAGGAGGCCACATGTGGCCCCTAGGACCTGGGACCCCCCCCCCCCCCCAATATCTTTCCAGCCCCACCAAAAACATTTTTTTTAATTTGGGGGTGGGCAAATTTTGGCTTCAAAACAGGCCACAGCTACCTAAAAATGAAGCATTTTTCTTCCCCATATCCTGCAAAGCCCCCCAAACCTCCTTAAAACACCAAAAAGAAGAAAACCAGCCAAAAAATCAGGAAAAAAAATCAGCCAAAATGTCACCCTGAAATGACAAAATGTCAGCCTGAAATCTTTGGACACATTGAAACTCACTGGTATGTTCTGGGTGGATAAAGGAAGGAAAAATGGGCCCTGTGCAATTGCCCACCCCTGATTAACATCTATGGCCCCTTGTTACAGCTGTAAGCTGTAACCTTCTACCTACAGTTCCTTCTCAACACTTGTTGACTTTTGCTGTTCTGCACAATATCCAATGTTTTAAAGCTACAACTTTTCAATTGTTTCATATCCAGTATTTTCTTTTGCCCCATAAAGCCTTTTGGAAACCTTGTACTGTGCAGCCTACCCTAATGAAGTATATGGTAATTATATATTATATACTATATTTATAAAATATTATGTTGTTGTTGTTCTTGTGTGCCATCAAGTCATTTGCAATTTATGGGGACTCTAAGGAAACCCTATCATGGGATTTTCTTGGCATGATGTTCTTCAGAGGAGTTTTGCCATTGTCTTCCTCTAAGGCCGAGAGAGTGTGACTTGCCAAGGTCACCCTGTGGATTTCATGGCTGAACAAGGAATCAAACCCTGATTTCCAAAGTCATGTTCCCAGACTCAAACTACTATACCATGCTGGTTCTGATAATATATTATATTTTTATGATTATAGTATAATATAATATAATATAATATAATATAAGTATATTATAATGAAGTATATGTAATAATGAGCCAACATGGCATATTGGTTTGGACTATGACCCTGGAGACTAGGATTCGATTCCCAGCTCGGCCATATCAACCCACTGGGTGACCTTAGGCAATTCACACTCTCTCAGCCTCAGGGGAAGGCAGTGGCAAACCTCCTCAGAACAGATCTTGCCTAGACAACCCCATGATAGGTTTGCTTTAGAGTCTTCATAAGGCACACAATACACACAACACACACATAATGAAATAATAACAAAAATAATAACACATTCTTTTATTACTCATCCTCACCTCTGTTTTCCTCCCCAGCTTCTATTGCCCATGTCTCAATTTCTAGATTTGAAGCACCTTAGGGCAAGGATCTTTCTGCTCAACATTTGTAGAGCTCTATATACATGGATGATATACAATATTGTTCTCATAGGTATCATCCTTCTCACCATTGTAGTTGCTGTTGTCTCACTGGCCAACTGTTTTAGAGTTTTTTTGGTTTTGTTCTTTTTCCGTGTAAACATATTATAAACTCACCCCTGGATAGCTTACCATATGTTTAATTTGTTGAAAACCACATGCATAATTTAACCATTAATGTATGTCTTTATTTTCCTGTTTTGTTTAAAAATGTCATATTTATTTCAGTGTTTTGAAAAGATTTCTGGAATTTTAGTACAGTTTGGTGGCTTCACATAACCATGTTAAACACATCATGACAACTGCAGTTCGTAGAAGCTGTTATCACATGGCCATTTATTTCAAGTTACTGTACTCCTTTTTATTTCCTGGTCATAATAAGTATTAGTAGAATGAGAACTCTCATATAATAAAATTATCACAATATGAGCAGGCTGTTAACCCATTATCCACTCATTATGCATGCTTGAAAAAATGAGTGGAGCTGATAAGAACATACTTGTCCTATTAAGGCATTTATGCATCAAATAGGGATACGCTGACACACTTAAGAGAGGTGAGGCCAGGTATGCCAGCCTAACCCCCAGCAACGATTACTTCCCTGTATTGAGTGAGAAGGTCTTCATGAAGCTTTGTCTCATGTTTATTTTATCCAGGCTCCCAGTCAAAGAGTTCAAGTGAACATGATTCCTCTGCAATCTTAACTACTCAAAATAAATAAATAAAAATAATCCTATCAAGGATTTTACTTTAATCTGTTTCAAGAAAAGCTTCTGCATCTTCTCAGACCACATATGTTCCCCTTCCATTAAGGATTTTGGTTCTTTGTTATAGAAATGTATGGCTTATGTATTTTTCTAGTGATTATATTAAATTGTATAATTATGGTTTATTAATTTCCTTAAAACAATTTTTGTTTATATTTAGTAATATGTTTTATATATTCTAATTTCAGTTATTTAGTTAATGTTGGTGCTGGATAGGTATATATTTCTCCCCTTTCAGTTCTACCCTTATTACTCAAAATATAACAACAACTACTATTACCACTACTTCTTCGTCCTTATCTTCATTTTCTATATTTATATCCCATTTCCCTCCAAAATTGGGATAGAAAGTGGCTTACAAATGAAAAACGATATAATACAGTTAAAAACATAGATGTACATGACCCAAAGGAAAGATGTTAGATGTACTGAGGGCATAATGCCTGAATAGTGCTATATTAATTGGTTTAATGCACATTTAAAATGTAAGATGATGATGATGATGATGATGATGATGATGATGATGATAATAATAATAATAATAATAAATCTTTATTTCTATACCGCTTTTCCTGGGATCAAAGCAGTTTACAAATTCAAAGCAACTATACAGCACAGGATTTACAATATAAAATACAATCAGAAGTACATTAGGTTAAAACATCATATAAAAGCAGTTAAAATCTCAAAATCACAAAATCCTAATACATTTCACATTGCAAGATAGGGGATAGGAGGATACATTCTCTATGATGGATCAGGAGGGTATGCTAAATGGAACAAATGAGTTTTCAACATTTTCTTGAAAACATCAAGGAAAGGACTGAGACGAATCTCTTCAGGGAGTTTATTCCAATGTATAGGAGCAATAGATGTGAATGCTCGTTGGTGAGTTGCGGACAGTCTCACTCTGGGATATTCCAGTTGGTATTTGCCTGTTGTTCTGAGAGTGCGGGGCAGATTATGTAGGGAGAGGTGTTCCCTCAAGTAACTCGGGCCCAACCCATGTAGGTCTTTAAAGGTAATAACCAACACTTTGTATTGTAAGATGTCTTAATCATACAGTAACATTGATTTGGAGAATATTTTTGCTTCCTAACATACTGTTTGTATATTTATTTGTGAGTAATTTTCACTGTCACTTTCACTTTGTCACAAACTCTTAATCTTTGTCAGCATCCTTGGAAAAGACAATATCTCCATTTTCACAGCTCTGCTTTAACTAGTAGCAAAAGCTCTCTGTATTGCATCCATTTGCATTCATGACTTCACCATGTTTATGTGCATGACATCTTAGTGAAGCAAGTATCTTGCTCAGCATTTGTCTTTAAAAAGAAAACAATGTGTCGAGTGTTCTGCAATGGCTGTTCCTCACATGAGTGGAACAGATTGAAGACATAACAAAGATGTGCAGTGTCTCTTTGCAAAATAAGTACAGATGCCAGTTGTATCTGAAAGAGTGACTTGTCTCATGACTTTCTTCAATTGTTGAAGCATCTAAGGATGCTTGCATGTAGTAATAGAATGTGCAGCAGCCCATCTGGGAAGAGGATTCTTGCTGCTCTTTTCTGTTTTGATGCCACCATCTAGTTGGCTGGCACCAATGACCACAAGCTCCAGAAAAGAAAAATAACTCATCCAAGGTAGCTTCCTAAATTGTTTTCCTAGCTCTCTCCACCCAGACAGCAAATCTTCTTGTGTTGACCAGAGACGTATCTGTTGCCATCTACTACCATACATAATCGCAAGATTTAAACTTGCATCTGACGTACTGTACATAGGTTACTTATAATGTGTTTAAATATTTCTTGGAAAAATCCATTTTTAAAAGAGTTTAAGAAAAGTGGTATGTCCCAAATAGAGCACATGGTAGCCTAATTTCCTTTTCATCTTTTAACAAAAAATTGTACCACATCTAAGATTCCACAGGTTCTCTGGGCTTCGTTAGTTCCTATGTCAAAAGGTTACCTCTATTTTCTATATTTATTTGGTTAATTACAATGAGGGCATGCATCTCTGTCAGACTGGAAAAACAACAGGAACTAACATTTTTAGTCATGAGGCTGCTGTTTCTTTTTTGCATGTGAGATTCTCCAGATTTTAACAGAGAACTGGGTTCCCAGGTAGAACAAGACATCATTTATTCTGGTGTTAGGTATTTGTCTAGATGATTTGAACTTAGCACAGAAATAAAGTGAAAAGTTAAACAGTTCAATAGTCGTTGATATGAACAAAGATTCTGACCTGATCTTATGTATATATCCTCTGTTTATTATCATTGGCCTCATGAATATATTTTCAGTTTATTATTATTGGTCTGAAGAGGAAAAAGAAGTTGTTGTGTGCCCTCAAGTAATTTCTGATTCATGGTGATACTAAGGCTAGAGATGGGAAGGCCTGGAAAAATTAGGAAAAAATCAGTTTTCCCCCCAATTTTTTTGTCCCCCCAAAAAATTTTTTTGGAAAAATTGAAAAAAAATGATTTTCTTTATCCATTATGGAATGTTTTATTTTAGCATGATGAATAATATCTTTAAGGCAAGATGTTCATATATTCTCCAAATCATTTCTAAAAACTATGTACAATATCAGAGTTAAGAGAAGCACTGAGTGAGGACAAACCTAGATTACAAAATGAAATCTCCAATGCAAGAGCAAGATGCATTTTGTAGACAAGATGACACCTGAAGATCAGGAAGAAAATTGGTCAGGCTCTTGCAAGAGCAATATATTGTTCTGGAACACCATTTTCAATAACTGAAAATACATACTGGCAGGAAATGTTGAAATTATTAAGACCATCATACATTTACCTAGCTGACATTCTTTGAGCAAGCTTCTTTTGGAGTCAGAATATGAATGTGTAATGAAATCTGTACAAGAAAAAATCGATGAAGCACCATGACTTGCGCTACTTACAGACAGATGGACAAATGTGAGAGGAGAAGGAATGATAAATTTTGTGATAACAACACCTCAACCAGTTTTTTACAGAAGCATTGAAACAGGAGACAACAGACATACTGCAGAGTATATCAGTTGTAAAATATGTGAAGTCCTACAAAAAATGGGAGCGATAAAGTATTCACTTTGTTGACCGACAATGCCAGCAATATGAAAGCAGCATGGGAGATCATATGGATAAGTATCCACATATTACTGTAATAGGATGTGTATCTCATGGGCTAAATTGGCTTCTTAATTATATTATGAATCTGGACACCCTTCAAATGATCTATAGACAAGCAAATGAAGTTATAAAACATGTAAAAGCTACTCTTATTGTAGCTATAGTTTTCAAGAAGAAGCAAATAGAAAAAAATATGTAAATAATAAATTAGTGACGCTGAAGCTCTGTATTAAAATTCGGTGGGGTGGAGTTGTGATCTCCTTTGAAAGTTTATTGAAAAATAAAGAAGATCTTATAGAAAAAAATAATAATTGAAGATTTTAAAGTACCCAGGAGTATAAGAAACACTGATCTTGATGAGGATGTCTTCTGGGTTCATTTGCAGAATTCCCTGAAGATACTCTAAAGCCAATTTCTGCAGCAATCACTGCATCTGAATCAGAAGTGCCCTTCTGTCAGAAATTCCTTATGGCCAAGGTAAAACAGCTGTTTTTGAGAATCTCAGTGTATCTTCACTTACAACTGTAGAAAAAAATAAAGTGAAAATTTTATTTAAAAGAAAGAAGAATTTTGTTGCCATCCAATTCATGCTGCTGCAAATCTGTTAGATCCAAGATTCAAAGGTGGTAATGTAATTGATGATAGCACTGCTACTGTATTTGACTGGGTTACAAAACAAGCATCACAATTAGGACTTGATGTTGGGAAGGTACTTACAAACATTACAGAATATAGAGCATCTTCAGGGATTTGGTCCAAGAAAGCAATCTGGGATTCTGCCAAATATATCCCTTCTGCAACATGGTGGCAAGGTCTTTGCACAACGCAGCCTCTGACTCCTCTTGCTTCTCACCACCTTCAGATTCCTGCATCTTCTGCAGCATGTGAAAGAATCTGGTCTATGCTTGGAAACACACTAAATCAAGAGATAAACTGACAAGTGAAAGAGAAACTTACTTCAATCTGGGCAAACCTTCAGTTTTCAGAAATCAATGATAATTGTGATGATGACAAACATAACGAAGCTGAAGCAAAGAATGAAACTGATACTGATAACTATAGTACAGGAAATGAGTCCGGTTAAATTTCATACCTATTCATTAAATCTTAGTCTCTCCTCCTCCCTTCCACACATTTCTCCCCCCCTCCCCTCCATTGTTTTTGTGGGAATCGGTGTTTTATGTCTGTTTGATACTGTGGAGAGGAAATACATTTTTTTGTTAATAATGTTGATGATTTCTTCTGTGTGTATTATTGTTGTTGTTGTTTTGCCTACTCCACATAAACTAGCAAAACCAAAGTTCAGGAGATTATTACTCCATTTGCTACAAATAATTTTATTAAAAAAAGTAAATTCTGTTTGTAATAATTGTTTGAATACACTGTATATTTTAATATACCAGTTGTGATAATTTTATGCCAAATCAAATTGTATATAGTGATATTTTATGTTCCTAAAGTAACAGAGTGACTGTCAATCTGTAAAAAGTGCTAATGTTGCATTTTTTCAATTTTTCCAAAAATTTCCATTTTTTCAGGGGAAATTTTTCCATGGCTTCAAAATTTTCATAAATTTTACATCTCTAGCTAAGGCAAACCTATTATGAAGGTTTCTTGTCAGAATTTTATGGTAGGAGGTTTCCTTTACCTTCCTCTGAGGTGAGAAAGTGTGAATTGCCCAAAGTTACCCAGCTGGTTTCCATGGCCGAATGGAGATTTAAGCCCTTGTCCCCTATTCCCACTCACCTTATAATTCGATCAGTGAAGCAAGTCTGCTTTGCTTTGGGGAATCGATTTGCCTGTGGCGTAATCCCCACTGTGAAAATGGATCTTTTATAAGCCCCTTGTAATCGTTTTTATTTTTATCCTGGTTTTTATTTTTGTCCCCACTAGAGCTGCACTGATTCATATTGTCTGCCAATCATCTGTGTGTTATCAGTGACACAAGCGGCAGCCCAGGCAGCCTGGCCTGGGGACTACTGGTAGGGGAATTTCCTCAGAGGAGGTTTGCCCTTCTCTTCCCCTGAGGCTAAGAGAGTGTGACCCTCCCAAGTTCACCTCCCAAAAAGAGGCAGAGGAGGCAGAGGGAAAACGTTCCCACGCTTGTCGAGGCCCCCTCCTCCTCTAGTGTCACCGACCCTTCCTCCTTCTCATTCTCAAGAAGATGAGGACCTTTCCCATCCAGACACCGCAGCTGACTGCTCCAGTGAACACATCCTGCAGGAGGAGGAGGAACTGAAGGCAAGGCAAACCATTGGTGTTTTTTTTTAATTGATCATGAAATCGATAGAGCAGTTTCACAATTTAACAATTTAATAGTTGTAAAATCACTCTATCAATTTATCGATTAATTTCTTTTTTTAAAAAAAACGTAAAAGGGCAGCACTGGGGGCTGTATGGCATCTCCCACCCTCTGTCATTTGTCCCTCCCACTCCTCAAATAATGCGATTCTGATCCATTGTTCCCACTTGTTGAACCCACTGCAGAATCGTGTTTTTTTAGAAAGACCACTAAAGACCACTTTGAATAATATAGGTTTTTTTTCATTTGCCTCGCATTGTCGCTGTTGCAGTCGATCACACCAGGATCAGAAACAGTTTCAAATGGGAACTACGGTCATATAATTTGCTCTCTGATGCTATATTTTCGTAGCAGGAATGAGCCCCTAGTGTCCTAGTCCAACTCTCAAACCACTACACTACTCTGGCTCTAAACAGAAAAATAGCCTCACATATTGAAGCTTCTTTGTAGGACATTAGTCATTGTAACTGCTGAGACATTTTACCAGGTATGCAACCTTATTTGAACTGCTGTTGACTCTAGTCCAGAAAGCAAATATAACTGAAGTTGTTAAATATGATTTAGATAGTGAGACAGCTTAAGAATGAGCTTTCTTTTTTTTAAAAAAAGAGCTTGTCACTTGTTACAGTCCTTGATAGACTGGGGCTTACTAAACTGATTGTCAAAAACAAACTTTGAGGCAAGGTGATTTTATGGAGTGTCTAGCTTTTAAAATCTCAACACATGGTCTTCATTTAGTTTCAGAAGGATCTGTGTTGAGCTGAATATTCTTGGACTCCATCTCAGAGAGGCCCCCACTTTACACAACCAAATTCAGCTTTCTAGAATTCATGTCTTCCACTGGATGCTGGAGTATGCATTTACATATGCATCTAGGAGGTAGTTTGCACATAAGTGTTTTATGCAAATTGCTACAGATTTTTACACATTTGCACAAATGCGTCATTGTCTTCATTTTCCTCATTTTTCTGTGTAAATTAACATCTATTTGCCTTCTCTCTGCTCAAAATGTGCAGCCATGCAAATCCATGTGAAGAGACCAGCTGGTAAAAAAAACCATGAATCCTTTTTCAGCGGAGTCCACCACCCCCCAGCCAGAATTTCTCCAAATCACATGTAACCAGACCACACTTTTTTTGATTCAAATGAGGAATATTTTAATTGTGTAGACAAGTGTGACTACTTAGTTAACATCTGCGCTAGGTTTTCCTGGAGACTGATCTTTAGAGCTCTTCTAATTATCAGTGTAATTAATGTTGTTTTAATAGTGTACTAGTTTAATGCTATTTTAATGTGCATTTTTGTATGCTTTTAATTGTACTGTTTTAATTTGTAAGCTGCTTTATGTCCTAATATTGGGGAAAAGGTGGGGCATGCATGCATGCATGCATGCATAAATAAATAAATAAACAAACAAACAAACAAACAAAATTAGGTATGGATGAAGGATTCGAGGGTGAATGAGACATGCCAGGTTCTGTTGCTTTTGGTATTTGATTAAGAAATATGATTAGCACTCTGTCTTCCTTTGCTTTCCTTAGTCAAATAGACCAGGATTTCATTAATAATATAACAGAGCTAAAACAATTCTTCAGTATCAATTTTAGAGGAGTATGAACTTCAGAATCTTTAAAGTTTCTTTAATTGCCTTCATTAACGTCATTCATTGTAATGAAAACTGGAACTCAAAAGTGGCTTACAAAAAGTGAAACAGGTACAGATAAAAACACAGGGATAAAAACATGCAAAGGGTTTTTGTTAAAATGTAAACTATCCATAGCATTAAAACATAGAGAATCATTGGGAAAGCGGTATTTAAATAAAGTTTTATATTATTATTATTATTATTATTATTATTATTATTATTATTATTATTGAGAATCAGTGTGGTGTAGTGGTTTGATTGCTGCACTATGGCTCAAGAAACCAGATTCTAGTATCTTCTCATAGCCATGGAAACCCTCTGGGTGACCTTAGAGAAAGGCAAAGGCAAAAACCCTTTTGAAAAAATTTCATCAAGAGAATCCCATGATAGGTTCATCTTTGGGTTGCCATTAGTCGGAAACGACTTAAAGGCACACAACAACAAACTTTAAAATATATCTATTAAAATTATTTTTAAAACTCAGTGGATAACAAGCTCATGTAGTCAGTTCCAAAAAGTCTATTGGAAGTGAAAAACAATTTCACCAGCCTGAAAGTAAAAGAGAAATATTTTAAATGTAGCAAGAATAGAGCCATTCCAGTATTTCTATTTTCTCGGAAGAATTTGGGGTTGAAGATGACTCTCCCCCATGTTTCAGACAAATATATCCATGAGGTCCTTACACTGCAAGAATATCCTCCCCAAAGATCTTAGATTTTGGAAAGGTTCATATGGCAAGATACATTAAGTCTAATACTGCTGTTTGGAACAGACGGAATAGTACTTTCCAAAAGTCTTAAGAAAACTAGGTCTAATTGCTAGAATTTTGTTGTCAATGATTTTGAGTACTTTGAAAGCTGGCAACCTGAACATTCAGCTTAGGGTTTTCCTACTAATTATTATTATTGGCTTCAGCAGTACTTTTCCCAAACTAAATGTTTAGGCTATTAGGTGCTTGGATGTCTTTTAGTGATATATGCATATGGAGGCAGCCCCCCCAAAGGTTTGGCTGCATTGATTTCCTAAATGTAGACGTGCTAAAGACCAGGCAATGGAAGGAAGTAGGGAGAGTCACAGAGAATTCATATAAACATATTATTCCACTGTCACTGTCCATCTAGTGATATTTTCCTCTTAGTTGAGTTGGGAGGAAAAATAGAGAGGGTGGGAGGTTTGTGGTGCCATTCTATTACATTGTCACAATATATCTTGAAGCTGAGGGATGGGAGGCAGGAATTAAATAAGGCTGTCCTTACCAATCTCTTGCTAAAAAGAAATACAACAAAATCCACAAGCAGTGATACCTTTATGGGACCAGTTCCAAAGTATAAAATACATTATGCAAGATTTCAAAGCTTCACTGCCTTCTTCATCTGGCAAAGTTATTTAAAGCATACAGGAGAAAAAAAATGTGACTATGGCTGAATCTGCACTGCAGAATTAATACAGTTTGACAGTGCTTTAACTGTCATGACTCCATGCTATATAATTCTGGGATTTGTAGTTGGTTGTGCCACCAGAGCTCTCTGACAGAGCAAATTATATATCTCACAAAACTACACATCCCAGAATTCCATAGCATTGAACTATGGCCCTTAAAGTGGTATCAAAGTGCATTATTTCTGCAGTGCAGATTAATCTTTTGTTAGAGTCACAGGACTATATTCTGTCAGAGATGCCAGAAGGTGATATTGAGGGGTTTCAGTGCAGGCAGAGTCCACTTCTCTTATTAGCCATGTGAGGACAAGAGACAAACAGCAATAAAAGACATGTAATACAATTTCAACTTTATTAGCAATGGAAAAGTAATTTGTCTTGAGGTCCAGTTGTTTCTGTCCTGTGCACAGCTATCTGCTCCTTAGGCAGTGAGCACTGAATTTCTCAAAGAATCCCTATACTGTTGCATTTGGCAAAACCACAACATTTATCTGGGAAAAAAAAGCTAAAAAGAAGTTGATGGTAGCCAATCAGACCAGCTAGATAAATCTTGTTTGACCATCAAGTCATATAATACATCTTAAACAGCATAAGAGCTTCTTATAGTTTGAAGAACATGGATCAACTAACCTTTTCCCCATTTTCTTCCCTCTATTTGGTCAATATTGCCTTTTTGTATGACCTAGCCTTGGACCCATGTTAGAACTGGAAAAGTTAGATTTTTGTGCTTCAGTTCCCAGAAATCCCCAACCAGTATGGTTCAGTTTATAGAAATTCTTAGAGCTGTAATCCCAAAGTAAACTTTCTGAGCTCTGAGCCATGTGTGACAATATTTCAGTCAAGTTATGCCAAACACATTGAAATGGAATCATAACATATGACGATGTCACTAATGTCAGTGGTGACCAAAACTTTCAAAATGCCATATAACAAATAGTATATTAAATCAAAACCTGTATAAAACAATATACAGTGTAAGTGGTATCTAATCCCAAGTAATCTATCAAAAATGTCCCAGAATGTTTCAGTGTTGGGGATGTCAAGATAAGGAGGGCTCCATTTCACATATGGTAAACATGTAAGAAAGTAAAATATTACTGGTCTAAGATTTATATGTTAATCCAAAAAAATAAAAAATAAAATCAAAGTTAGGTTTTGTAATGTTACTAGAAATGCTTTCATTGGACATTATGAATAAAGAACTAGATAGTAAATATGGATCACTTCTTTAATATATGACAACAGCAGCAAGATTATTGTAGGCTCAAACTTGGAAATGGATTGAAGTGCTGATGATGGAAGAATGGATTGCTAAGGTTGCTGAGTTAGTCCAAGTGACCAAATTAACCTGGGTAAGCCAATTGAAGAGTTTCTGAAAGATTGGAAACTATTTATGGACTTTTTCAGCAATAAAAAATCTAATGATAATCCATGGCTATGGTTATGAGTAATATTAGTAGGATTAAATAATTGTGTCTGTAATTGTAGAATAATATTTCCCCCTCTTTTTTTGTTTTTCTTTTCATTACAGTCAGGATTGGAGGGTCAGAGCCTTGCTTTGTGTTAGAAAGCCTTTCCCCTCTTTTGCTTGCCCTTTTCTCTCTCTCTCTCTCTCTCTCTGTTTTTTTTTCTTCTTCTTCTGTCTCTCCCCCCCGCCCCCAATTTCTTTATATTTGATTGTATATTATTTTGAGTGTAAATTAAGTTGGGTTAATTTAAAAATTAATTTTAAAAATTCAATATTACAATCCCCAAAGGTTTTTGAATGGTGAAATCTAGATTTGGCTCATCAAGTTGGGTTTTCCAGGCTACCCATGGCTGCAATTCCAAAGAGAGTACAGACTGGCCGACAAACTGAAATGTAGAAAAGAAAGTGGACTTTGTCTGCCAAATGCCTTCTATTTTAAGATTATGTTTTCTTTGTTGGCTTGGTATCTGGGAGAGTGGCCGTTTCCTTGATAGATGCTGCCAGATTCCTGGCATACTGACATACTGTAAAGTGGCCAGCAGAAGCATTTGTTTGTGTCAGCCTAAGAAATTCTCAAGAAATCCTTGGCTGTCCTCATAAGCTTGAGATATTCATCTGCTTCTCTGATTCCAGTGAAAGAAACATGCTCTAGAGAGATGGTAATCTTCTCCCCATTCTCCACTTCCCTTTAGCATGTTTTTCTGTCTTATTTTTCTCTCTGAGGTTGTTGAAGAGAATAATGTAAAAAGCGAGGGAGAGGGAGTGTCCGAAATAGAGACAGTGTCCAGGCAAGACACATGGCAAGACATGAGAAGACAATTTGAGATTTACAGCCAATTTCTGCACAGCTGTTCCAATGATTCTTTTGGGCATGAGAAAATGTTACTTTAAACTCTTGGGCACACTTACTTCTGTACACATTTTTTCCACAGTAAAATTTTAGCCATGATTAAAAGAAATACTTCAAGAGACATCTTGTTTGGAACTATTTCTAAAGTGCTCATTAAAGATGATTTTTAAAAAGCACTTAATCACTGGAGCAATCATTGCCACCTAGAGCTTGAAAAGTTTACTTTCTGGACTACAACATCCATAATTCTTCAGCCACCATAGTAGTCCAACAACATAGCTTTTTGTAGCTTTGCTGTTATACTAAGCCTAGCTCAGTGCAGCCTCTTTACCCATGCAAATAAACCTCATGTATGCAACTAACTTATGTATATCAGTACAAAGAAATCAAAGTTTTAGTATGGGGATGTGGCCTAGAGGCTTACCGAACGAGGCCAAAGAAGCACTATTTGTTGTTGTGTCCCTTCAAGTCGTTTCTGACTTATGGCAACTCTAAGGTGAACCTATCAGAGGTTTTCTTGGCAAGATTTGTTCAGAAGGGATTTCCATTATTTTACTCTTAGGCTGAGAAAGTGTGATTTGTCCAAGGTCACCCAGTGGGCATCCATGGCCTGAGCAGGTATTCGAACAATATCACCAGAATAATAATACCTTTGATTGGTGCCTCTCACATAACGTCATCACTTTTCCATGGTTGTGGCATGGGAGACCATTTAAAAAGTGTACTTTTTTTACAGACAGAAAAAAAAATCCATTAATGACCTCTTTTCCCACAACTATTCTGCTAGGATTTGCAAAGCGAAAGCTAAATGCTACTTTACTGGTGATTTGCGGTGGATGGTGGGCTGGAAATGTGATCAGGGGAGAAGGAGGAGAAAGGGTGGACAAGTTTCTCATGAAGTGGGAATGTGTGTGTGTGCCGGGGGAATGCACGCACATGTGGGCACTAAGCAGCTTTTGGATACATATATAAAAGAGAGGGGTCAGCAGCAGCATTGAGAAAAGTAGGGTAGTGTTAACAGTGAGAGAGGGACATATACAACCTCCCCACTTTCCTTTCCCTCTCAATTTGTGGAAGTGGTGGATCAGTGATTTCCCTGTCCTGGCCAATATCCACCATGTAAACTCACAGAATGTTCACAGAATGTTGTGGATAGCAATAGCAATAGCGTTTACATTTCTATACTGCTTATCAGTGAACTACTCAGCACTCTCTAAGCAGTTTACAATCTGTAAGTCAACAAGCTGGGTACCCATTTTACTGACTAATGAAAGGATGGCAGTCAACTTTAGAGCCCTTGGATAAAACTCACAGCCTTGTGGCTGCAGTACCGGCATTTAATCACTGCCACCAGGTCTCCTTTCCATTCTCTCCAACTGTCCTAATTTAGGAGGAATATCCTGATAAATCCTCTGTTGTCCCACTTTTTCAGTTACTTTTAAAATGTCTCTGTTTCACTCTCCTCCACCTACTTTCCCACTCCTTCCCCTCAAATTACTTCAATTAATGCAAACTGAGCTAAAATTGCAAAAGTAGTTGATATTGCTTGACTTAATAAAATCTGGCCATTTTTACTATGAAGTATTTGCTACAGCATACCAGTATACAGTATAAATTTGGTAGAGCTTAGTAAATTAGCCTTTTGTGCAAATTCACATGAGATAACATTTTCATATGTTTGTACAAATGGTAGTAGCTGCTGTAACATTGTGCAAGCATAGAGCTTAAAAACTATCAATAAATTATTTCAGAGTTATTGTTTCTATCAGAGAAAAAAATTAAAATTTAAAAATGCCTTTTGTATGCTTATAAGGCCAGGTTCATCTTCAGCATCACCGAGTGAGTCTATGGAAGACTCTTTGCTTTTAACTCAAGAAAGCTGCTATGGGTTAGCGGGTTGGGTCTCGAATGTGTGTTCTGTGGTCAATAAGCCTCAATCATAGAAGGTGCCTACCTCATTTGGAGAGGTAGGTGATATATCACTACTCACCCATCCTGCAAGGACCCACTCTCTTACATTTTCATGGAGCTGGAGGGATTGCTATTTGCGGAAGATGGCAGGAAAATCCACCTCCAACCAGCATGTGTTTAAATCGAAATTCAGCACAATATAGACAATACTGTGCTTGGTGAACTAGTGACATGACCCTCAGTATAAGAATCTTATGCTTCAGTGTAAATCATGATTTTGTTCTTCATTTGCTAAAAGGGACCTTGATTTCTCCTGACCTTAGCTTAAACAAGACCAGCTAGTAACAAGTATTTCTAGAATAATCTATTCTGCAGATGGCTTTTGCTTTTCCTCATGGCCCTATATACCATTTTACAGTCACTGTTTTGTGCAGTGGAAACAGCTCCAGAATAAATGGGGCAATCTGTTCTCCCGAGACTAAAATATGAGGGAATTTTTCTGAGAATAGCAGGTGGGACAGTATAAACCTTGCCAGGCACAACACTGTGCAGTCAAATGTTATAGTTGTTTTATTTTATAGTTACTGTATTCTGATTTCCTGAGGTACTTTGATTGAGCCAGCTTGGTAATTTTGTGTTTTAAAGATCTTTCCATAGTGTAATTTTCACACCTTCCCACAAAACACATTACAAAAGGGGCAGTTCACACATGAAACCCAAACCTGTTTTTCTACCTCCGTTTTGATCATCGTCAGATGTGGAATCATAAAGGGAAATATAATGTGGGAACTGGTGGAAGCATGTTGCTAGGTTGATGTTCTGTGGTCCTGGTTCCAAAAATATTTCTGTGACAGAAACATAAAGTGGAAACACACCTGAGTGGAGTAAATGGAGTAAATGGCATGCAAATGTGCAGCCCTCCGTTACTATGCTTTCTGATATCCTGAAACAGTAACAAAGGTTACTTTTTAGGACCAGCATCTCTTAGGAGTTGTAATCCTCCCAAAAAAGTAACTTTCCCAAGTTACCCTCCTTTTAAATACCCTCCTGTGGTGACTTGGGGGCCTTTCCCTGGAGCCCTTGGCGCCCTGTGCGTGGCCCTTTACTCCCAGGGAGTCCCCTTTTGTCACACTTTCCCCTCTAGGAGCTCCTAGATCTCCATTCTCGCTCCCTGTTGAGCGGAATGAGACCCCTTGAGGTCCTAAAGCCGCGCTGCCACCACTCAGTGAATTATGAATGAACTATATTTCCCAAGCACACACTGAGACTTGCTTGAGAGAGAGATCTAGTTTCCTTTCTTGCTAACCCACAGCAATCAGTGACCGAATCAGGCACGTGTACAGGAGTACAGAGATAGCAGATGCTTTTAAAAGAAAGAAGTTTATTTTAAAAAAAAGGATAGAATAGGATAGAAAGGATTTATAACACTCTTGCAAAGCCTCTTTGCCTTGCAGGTCAAAGAACATAGTTACAGAATTCATTCCAGACAAGCCATTGTTGAAAATAACAAAAGGCCTAAACGCACTAGCTAACACATTCCTAACTACTCACAACAGATGGGATTTGTAGTCCTTTGGAGTTCCTGGATGCAGGGAGGGCCCCCTGGCCTCTCGACCTGCATTCCCTTGAGTCTGTGTCTCCCAGACTCAAAGAGACAGCATCTGGTTTCCCCCTCAGGAGAGGATCAAGGGAGAGACAAAAGACCGCATGGCTCCACAAGTCCTTTTAAAGATTTCCCATAGAAAGTTCTTGAATCTCGCGGTCCTAATCTCTGATTGGTCAGTTAGACCTTACATCAGCTATGATGTCACAGCTCATTAGCATGTGATGTCATCTCTCATTAGCATGTTCCTCCTCCCAGATTAACCCTTTGTAGTTCAGGAGAAGTTCCCAGATGGCTGGAGACTCAGCCATCACACCTCCTTTACCTGCTTCTGTAAGTAACTGCAAATGTGCTTTCCTTCTTCTGCTGAACCTTGGTATGTGCTACACACACTGTGCTGCATTGAAGACCCAGTGGCATCTGCTTATTCTGGACCATGCTCAGTAAACTTGGCACTGGTTTTTATGCACGTTAGACTAACTTTCCTAGTGTGGGATGACACTAATTTCCAAATTTGTGGAATTGCTTAAATATGAAGAGGACTGATTATACTGCACAAACCCCAAGAAAAGTCTATGGGCTTTTACAGAATGTAAGTTACTGATTGATTTTAACCAAATGTGCTCTCAAGTTTGAAAAAATGAACCATCAGACCATTAAAAATAAACAAACACCCAAGTTCTTGTAGTACTTTCATGGGTCTTAAAAAGACCTCCAATGAGGTAAAATAGTACTACAGCCAGTTTAATGAAATCTGCTTTCATGAAAGCTGGATTATGTTTAGGGATATTTATTTATTTATTTATTTTCTATCTTTCTCCTGAAGTGGGATCCAAGGCAGCCCTCAGAAGGAAATCAATTAAAATCTACACAAATGGGCACGGAATGGATATTTGACAGTTTGAGGTCAACATTTGAAATTCCCAACCCATTGGGAACAATGGTTGGATGAAAATCACACCTGAAAAATTTCTGCAACCTTGCGGGAACCTTTTCTTGTTGTTCTTGGCACAACAAAGCCTCTGCACTTTGAGAAACTCTGCTGCTTTCCAAGAAAAAAACTTACATTGTTTGCTCTTGGGAAAACTGCATGAAACAAAAATATATATTAACAGAGTAGTTAAAGATCCCTTTCTTTTTTACTGTGAAGTGCAGTACCAGTCTGCACCATGGGTAAGGGAGAGTTAGACCTCCAGCTGTCCATTGTTTTATTTCAAAATTCAGGGTCTCTGAGCTTGGGGTTGGAACAGTTCTCCCCATCCCTCCAGCCAGGGTCACTTTTCATCCAAGGGGTTAAATTAAAAACCTTCTGTTTAATCCTTTGTGCGCAGGCACGAGTCTTGATATGAATTGGGCTTATCTGTGATGTATTAGTAAAATACAGCATCATTAGTATTAGTAAAAAGTAAGACTCTTAAACTGTGTGCAGCAGATTTAATATAGTATATAGTGGAACCTTCTGTCCATATTCAAAACTTTCATCATCTCATGTCACTTAAGGTCCTACACAAGCTGATATCAGTCTTTGTACTTGCTATTTTAAATAAGCAGAGAAACATTTTTAAATAGTACAAGTTGACGATCCCTTATCCAAAATGCTTGGAACTAAAAGGTTTTTTTTAGAAAAAATATTTTGGGGGTGGGTGGGTGGGAGGCAGGAGATTTTGAAATACAAGTAGTAATAGTATGTTCCTGTACTTTATTTGTAAGGTTGGAGAGAGATCTGAGGCTGGAAAGAGATGCATCAGACACAAGGCTGGAGATCCATCTAGCCCAGTAATATCTACTTTCACTCTTAGTGGCTCAGAAACTGAGAATAAAAACAAAACAAAATCCAAACAGAACATAAGGATAAGGAGAAGAAGGAATAACAGAATGCTATTAACCTCTTGTTTTGTACAGTATAAGTATAATTCAGATTTGCCCCATCCTGAAGGGTTTGAACAGGAACAATGTATAGAAACTCATTATTATCAAACCAAAGTAATAAAATACAGGTCTACCCATTCAAGCTGGGCTCTCTGCGAATTCCAGAGAAGAAAAGTACATGCAGTAATGGACACAACTGGTGATTTTAGTACTGAATTAATGACTCATATTTCTGGGTCCATGTTACATTTCCCATGTGCTTGTTCAGTCAGAAGGCTGCTCTGCCCCAATTCCACATTAATCTGTGATTGATTTTTTTGTGATTAAGTTAGCATGCCCTTTTTAATTCAAATACATTTTAACAGTCAAACTACTCATTTAGAACAATACACTTTTCCTCTGGAAGTATGCTATTCTGAGGGCATTTTCTTCTCAAATATGTATTTTGGCATGTTCTTGTTTTTAACTGATACATTGTGTACTGCACTTTGTTCTTTTCAAAGTATGGAAAAGAGTAATTAATTGATACTCTCAACTAGGAGGTGCAGATCTAATCAGTTCAGTTTATATCAGAGTGTGTGTGTGTGTATTAAGCATTAAGTACATTTTGTAGCTTCACTGGCTTCTTCATCAGGCAAAGATGCGAAAAATCATATAGAAAGCAAATGGTGATGCTAGACAAATAATGTATAACATAGCTTATCATCCTTTAAAGCGGAAAATGAGAGAAGCTTGTATAAAATGGAAGTCTTATCCTATAATGTCTCTGCAGAAGTTAGTTGAATTCAATAGGACCTGCTCCTGGGTAAGGACTGAGTGAATGTTTTTGACCGTAGGAAAAATGGGTACCATAATATAGAAGGTGTTAGCTACCTTGTTGGCCTCTGGATGCTAAAATCCCATAAACCATCCTTTCCCAACCTGGGATCCTTTTAGATTTATTTGTTGGATTACAGCTACCATAATGAAAGCTGTAGTCCTTAGGGGAAATCTTGGGGCACCACGTTGGGAAAGACTGATTTTTTTTTTTTTAAAAATGAGTTTACAAGAATCTGGAGATTAAAATATTTACTGCATCTATATAAACAACCAAGAGACTCAATAATTTGCATTCGGTGACAGGAATTCCCTGCTTGGTTTCAGTTTCCAAGCACAAACACACACAGCCCTGCCCATAGCTGCTGGGAAACGTGTAGTTTGAAACTGGTTTTGCTGCTTTTTGTGACTGAAGCCTGAGACCTCAAAACCTCGTGTGCATTGGTAACTTGCAAATTGCATCTGCTGTCACCAGGCTAGGCTAGCTTGATGCAGCTCAGTTTCCACAGGGTGTGTGTATGTGTGTTTTCTTAATTATATGTGATATTCTCCTTTCGCTTTTATTCCCCCTTGAAGACAAAGTTCCAGTCACATGAAACAGTCCGGGAAGAAGTCTGAAATTCTTGTTATCTCCCTTCCCCGTCTCATGAAGACCATAATGGTACTTTATATGGCAAGCAGTTTTAAGTAATAATTCTCGGTTGTTCTTTGGCAGAACCTCCCCCATCTTCACAGATAGCATCTGGCTTGCAGTTTAAAGAGAATTATAATAAAGCGGCAAGGCCCTACAGTTACTGTATATGTTTTGTACCAGCTTGCTTTGAAGTTAACACGCTTTGGTTTGTGTGGTTTCAGTAACGACAGCTGAAAACATGGTACCTCCAGGGGTTACTTCTATCTCATACTGCTGGCTTGTTCTTTTTCCATGCTTTGCAAATAGAGCTGGTTTTGTGTAATGTACTAGTGAACTTTAGGCAGGACAGCAATTATTTATTGGCAGCTATTGAAATAAAACAAGGCCTAGCCAGTTCATTAGGCCTGGCCCCACTCATATCTCATACATATAGTTGTTTCCTTGTTTGCCATTTGCTCCGAGGGAATAGCAGTCAGTTACTTGATAGGTCCAACAGTTTATTGCAAGTCCTGTGCACTCTTTCAAAAACTTTAATTTGTACATAGGACTGTTTATGTGTGAGAGCGGGAAAGTAGTAATTCTGTAGGAACACACCAAAAGTGGGAAATCTAGCATTCTTTGTTCTGATCATCTGTTTGCTTTATTATTATTTTTCCTTTTCCTTTGGGGGGGACCTTCCCCCCCAGCTTCTTACCCTTCAAACTGTAAAATTATGCTTGAAAATGTGCTGCATCTTCAAGGAAATCACAAAAGCCAAGGAAGTAGCTGAATAAAATGCTTAGTGAGTGGGAAAATGTTTTCAGTTCCATGATAAATTATACAAACTTGTTAACCTATTTTTGCATAACATATACCAATCATGGGACTTAGATTTTCTTGATGCAGAACTTAATTGTTTGAGGCACAGTTGCAATTTTTAAATATGTATTTAACTAAGGAATATACATGCAGATGATTTTCTCCTATCATGGGCAAGAGAGGGGATATTAATTTACTGAGTATACTGCACCAATTTTAAAATCACTCCACTGGCTGCCATTTAGTTTCTGACCAATGTACAAAAAGTCGGTTATTATCTTTCAAGTTCTGCATGATTTCGCTCCAGTTACAAACAGGACTGCCTTTTCCCATATAATCCACTCTGTACAGTTCAGGTCCTCTGTGAGACATCTACTTCAGTCAGCCAAAACTAGACTGACTTTTACATAAAAGACATTTTCTTCAGCTGCCCCCAGACTGTGGAATGACCTGCCAGAAGACATTTGCCCACTCAAACTGTAAGTTTCAGTCAGCAGTAAAGACCAGTCTTTTCTGCCAGGCCTATCCAGATTAATTTTAAATTATTGTTTTTAAAGGATTTATTGATGGATTTTAATATGTATTGGTTTTATATGCTCTTTAATTTATGATACATTTTTATTTGTTGTTGTTGTTGTTATTCAACATTCAGTTTAATGCATGTGCACATGTCTCTGGGTAGGGTGCCACTATTTGCCCACCACAATGCTTGGGAGACGGGAGAGTGAAATAAATTAGCTTGTGGGTCCTGGACCTTTTCCAGTTCCTCTAATTGAGCATCATAATCACCATCATCATATATTTGTATCTCGCTTTTCTCCCAAAATTGGGACTCAAGGCAGCTTACAATTTAAAAAAGAACAAAAATGCTAAAAACATGCATAAAGTCAACATTAAAATGGAATTAAACTGAAGTATTTGCAGTATTAGAATAATTTAAACATGTATTTTAAAATATTAAAAAAATTAAAAACAGTTTAATTTAAAACAATACAGCACCATTAGCCTGTTCTTTAAAACTTTTCCATTTTAAAAGCCTGTCAGAATAAAAAGAGGGTTGCTTGCCAGTGGAAGGACAGAAGCAAGGGGGCCATTCTAGCCCGCCTTGGAAGGGAGTTTCAGCATCTAGGAGTAGCCACCAAGAAGGTCCTATCTCACATCCCCAGTAACTGTGCCTGTATTGGGACTGAGAGAAGGGCCTCTGATCTCAGGGCCAGGGCAGCTCATAAGGGGTGACAAGGTTTGCCATATTACATAGACCTCAGCCATCTAGAGATGGTAGCCAGAGGAGTTGTTGTGTTCAGGGACCTGTGTGGTTCCTGTAATCTACCCTGGTTAAAATTTTGGCTGCAACTCTTTGTAGCAGCTGAAAGCGACCGAAATGCAGCTGCCGTATGGAGCAGTGCAGACAGGAAGCTTTCAAGATAAGAAAGTTACAGGACTAGAAGGCATAATATACACAGAGCAGCAACTCTCCATGTACAGTTTAAATAGTGACAGACACAAAATTGTTTTTAAATCAACACTTAGCCATCTTCAGAATGAAAAGAAATTACCACTGACATAACTGCCTTAACATGTTCCCCCTTCTGCTCACATTGAAGTTGGCATTCTCATCTCATGTTGTCCATTGCAAGGAAGCCAGAAGTCTGGACCTTTTGTGATGTGTTTTGGTTGGCACCAACACCACCATCATTCCAGCACTAAGGAAAGGCGTTGCTTACTGAAACCTTTGGGGCCTAATTGGTTTTATACAAATCCATATATGTGCATAGTTTTAAATCATTTTAATCTGTTTGCACTGTTTTTAGACTGTCTTCTTTTAATTTGCTAACTTCTTGAATTATGTTTCTAGCTTTTTGAAATGGAGCCTTTTTGTTGTTGACATTACTTTAGATTCATGAAATTGATTTTATTTTATGCCACAGTGAGATCTTTAGATAAAGGCTGAGATATAAATATTTTAATAAATACAGTGCTACCTCGGGTTACGAAATTAATTCGTTCCGCCGCCCCGTTCGTAACCCGATGCATTTCGCAACCCGAAAAGGGCTTTCCGTTAGCGCTGGAAAGCCGCGCGTTTGAATTTCGCGCCGAAAAAAATTTCGTAACCCGAAAAAACCTTCGTATCCCGGAACAGTTTTTTCCAATCTAACTTTTTCGTATCCCGGAAATTTCGTAACGCGATCAATTCGTATCCCGGGGTACCACTGTACCTTTTAACTGCTGCTTCCCCAGAGCCAGATTAAAGAAATAAAAGTCTCAGAATCCCTCAGCTCTTTCATCACCCCCCGTGTTTGCATTCATGCACCTTGTGTTATCTGTCCTTTCAAAAGTTTGGCTTAGAAAGTTCTAGACCATCCTGACCTTTTCTGACTGCAACCACACTATGCAAACCTGTCACACATGATCCTGTGTACTACTGTTCCTTAGCTGATGGCATTAATCATTTCCTTACTGAGTACTGAGCCAATATTACAGTTTGACTACTCTGTCACTTTGCAGGGTTGTTGTATATAATAAACAGCAGACTTAAGATCAACTTAAATGGCAGGGGTACTATTATCACAACATCTATCCCTGCAGTCATATATAATAGGTAGTCATCATGAGACGAATTGTATTTCTGTATGTGATGCTGCTGTTGTTCTGGACTCATTTGCATGGCAGTGGAGAGTCAGCATAGGATGTTACATATAATCGGCCCTCTGCATCCATGGATTCATCCATCCATGGCTTGAAAATATTTTGCCTTTATTTTGCCATTGTATAGAAGGAATACCATTTTGCAATACTATACCATTGTATATAATGGGACTTGAGCATCTATAAATTTTGGTATCCTTGTGGGTTCTAGAACCAAACCCCAGTGGATACCAATGGTCTAATGTACTGTTATTTGCTGAGGATTTTTAATGGGAAAAATATAAGTTTCAGACACTGGTTTGCTATATGATACCTTTTTAAATACTTTTAAAAATAAAAATAAGTACGATATGGACCAATGCTCTTACTTAATAGAGCATTAATAATAAGACCAGCTATGTTTGTCTGGAATTTTGTGTTGCTCACAAGGAAACCCACAGTACAGAACTGAATACCCTCCAGCTTTTCACAGATAAAAACCAGGACATGTGTTTCCAAGCAACATCAGAGTGTGGTCAAGATGGCAAAAGTTGTTAATGTGGAACAACACACATGTTAGGAGAGGTGGGCAACAATTTGCTTTTACCAGAATCTACAGGGAAGGGCATGATTCTGCCCCCTCTGAATTAATTGAGGACAAACTACTTTTGCACTTTGAACTCAGTTTGCAAAAGGACAAAAGGAGAATGTTGGAGGAAGAAAGAGAAACTGAAAAAGGAGCTGAAAAAGTGGGACAAAAGAGGATTAATTGGGACTGTCCCTGCCAAATTGGGACCATTGGAAGGTATGGAACAGACCCTCCCAAAAAAACTATTAGGTAGATTGTTGTTAGGGACTGAGGCATGGAGACCATTGAGCCAGTATGGTCTTCTTAGCTGGTGCACTGTGGGTATTGGAGCGATTAAAGTTGTCCAATATGAAATCTGGAGAAATCACATTGACTTTCTTTACTAGAAGGCTACTACTAGTCAAACTTTTGATTAACAACGTAATGTTTGCTTAAGAATGCTTGTGATTGTTCAGTGGAACAACCAGTCCCAAAAGTTAATGGAGAAGGAATTACACAAAGAAACTGAATAGAAATATTTGAGCTTCCTTTACAAAGAGGTTAAATTACTGAGTTCCAATTTGACCTTCCTTTGCTTAAGATTAGCCAGCATAGAATAAGGACACAAGAACTACCTTGTTGATTCATGCCATAATCCACATAAGCCGGCCTTCATAGTGTTTAATTGCTTGTTGACAGATATGTTTCCAGCAGTGGCTAGTGGCAAACCTATAGAAATTAATGAAGGTCTTGATTATCCCTATTATTGGCCCCAGTTGTCTAGAATTCTGACTACAATCGCATGCGTATTTATTAATGACTGCGTGCAACTGAATATTGGGGCTTACTTAAGTATGTACTGTATATGATTCGTTTGCACTAGCTATACTATGTATGTATGCCTTTAGTATGTTTTTAGCTATCATAGGTAGTAGCTACCGGTAGTGCTATACATGAATATAAGAAGCTGCATAAAGTGTTTTGGCTCTAATGCATGGCTTTCCACTTGGTGCCAGAAAACAAAGATTTAAATTTTACATCACATACCATAATATAGCCAATTATTTTTTTAAAAAACTAAAATTACTATAAGATACATATGCTAACAAATTGAAAATACATATTTCGATAAAGTCAAGAAGGATAAATGCAATTGCCAATGTGTATGATAAATAATTATTTCAGGTGTCGCACATATTTCAGTCTTGCAGTAATTTTCAGTGACATAAATGCTGCAAATAGTCAGTTAGCTCACCCAGAATATGATGATTCAGTCCAGGGTGACACAGACAAAAAAAAATCATCTTCTTAACATTTAAAAGATTTTATTACATTTCAGTTCTTCTGCAGATCTTATTCAGAACATCCCCCTATGTGAAACTACTGTGTATTTTTACTGATAGCCAATCAATATTTTGTTTCTTTAGATAAGCAGATTTATTATAGGAAATCTTCTACTCCTCCACTCCATAAACCAAAAGGAAAGTGAACTGTAATTCTAAATGCTTAGGTTCAGATCTGTAACATAAATAGCAAAATTTAATTGACAAAATTTCGTGTGTGTGTGTGTGTGTCTATTTTTATTGAGTATTTTTATGTGTGCTGTGTTTTATATTTAAACTGTTGCAGACATTGCTTTCACCTCTTAAGGGTTTCTCAGGTTACAGGTAAAATCAAGTGCCTGTTCTCATGTGTCTCCGATGCTTGGGCTTAAATTTGATGTCCCATGCTTACAATTGAGGGAAAGAAATAATGTGGTCACAAGAGTATATCAATTACCATTTTGGAACCTAATGCTGCTTGACATGATTCTGTAGTTTGTTTTGTGCATCTCTGTGTATGGAACAAACCAGTAGAAATGAAAAGTCATATATATCAGCAAAAACAAAAAAGTTACATAAACTCATTTCTTCTAATGCATGCTCAATATATAGAAGAGTAACTTGTTTACATAATGAATAAAGAACTAGAAATTTTATTGTCCAGGAAAAATGTCCAGGTGAGAACTCACTGACATGATAATATTGGCAGGATATTTTTTCCTTAGTCTATAACCCCATTCAGTCCCTATACCAGACATATAGTATTCTGTTTGTACTTCACGTATTTCATAACTACTCTTTGTGTATTTTGTTCCCTGAGCATTTCTGTCATATATTTCCCTGACACTTCATTCATCACTTGGAAGTTGAAGCCACGGAAAAGAAATGCCAGCCTAATATCTACGTCCTTTCCTCCAGCGTAACTGTTGATCTTGGAGGTCTTTGGCTTTTCCCTCACTGCTCTAGTATATACTGGCAAAGCTGGCTAATTACTGTTGGGAGAAATAAGACAGCCACATCTTTCAGCATCTTTTGGTGCTCGGTTCCAAAGCTCACAGTCACAGTGCAAATTAGAAATCCTAGGCAACCAGCAGTTAGAACTATTAGATTTCTCCATTGACTTTAGCATAAAGAATCAATGCACCAGTGTATTTCATTTTGATGCATTGGTTTCATAAAATGCCATAAAGGTTCAGTAGCAAGATGCTGGCTACATGTATGGATTACAACTAGCTTTGTGGTTTTGTGCACCTCTTCTACATGGCTCGGGCCCGAGTTACTTGTGGGAGCGCTTCTCCCTACATAATCCTCCCCGCACTCTCAGAACATCTGGGAAGTTCTTACTAGAATATTATAATACTAGGTTAATGACAACTTTACATAAGGCATTCTCTGCCGCAGCCCAAAGATTATGGAATGACCTACCGGAAGAGATCTGTCTCATTATTACCTTAGGGGCCTTTAAGAAGGCACTCAAAACGATCTCTTCCTGTGGGCTTATCCACTGAATTCCATATAAAAAGGTTATGATGACTGCTCTTCCTTGACTCTGATTGTTGGCTAATGGACGAATTGTAATTTTTAGAGAACTAATAGGAATTCTTGGTAAATTCACTGTTAGTATTTTATTGTTGTATTGATTGTAAATTGTACTAAGTGTCTTTTAAGGTTGTAATCCCACCTTGATCCCCGTGGGAGAGACAGGAGGTATAAATAATCTATATTATTATTATTATTCTCCTCTTTGTCAAGAGCCTAATCCCAATGAAATTAGCTCAATTGAATCAGTGAATTAGGATAGGCCTAAATGTTGAGTTACTATCGAGCCATTGATTTATAGGGTGCATCAAGATGGATATAGGTCAAAGGAGCTCAGAATTTTTTGTTTGCTTGAAACAACCCGGTTTAAAACAATGGAATATGGTGCTGGCTATTACATAATACAGTCACCCCTCCTAACCTGCAGATCTCAGATCCGCAACCTCAACTAGCCGCAGAGGTGTGACCACCGCTATTTCTAATGGTGCACGCATGGGGGTCGCCCCATTCAGGCCTATGAAGCTTGAATAAGCGCGAGCCTCTGTTTTCAGGATCCCCAGCTACCGGTAACACCCCGTGCCTGTTTCCCACCGATGCTTATCGGCTTAAATTTGATGTCCCATGCTTACAATTGAGGGAAAGAAATAATGTGGCCACAAGAGTATATCAAACCATTTTGGAACCTAATGCTGCTTGAACTGATTCTGTATGTGTTTTGTGCATTCTCGTGTATGGAACAAACCAGTAGAAATGAAAAGTCATATATATCAGCAAAAACACAAAAGTACATAAACTCATTCTTCTAAGTCATGCTCATATATAGAAGAGTAAATTGTTTACATAATAAAAAGAACAGAAATTTTAATTGTCCAGGCAAAAATGTCCAGGTGAGAACCTCACTGAACATATAATATTGGCAGGATATTTTTCCTTAGTCTATAACCCCCATCAGATCCCTATACCAGACATATAAATTCTGTTGTACTTCACGTATTTCAAACTACTCTTTGTGTATTTGTCCGGAGCATTCTGTCATATATTTCCCCCTGACACTATCATTCATCACTTGGAATTGAAGCCACGGAAAAGAAATGCTGCCAAATATCACGCCTTCCTCCAGCGTAACTGTGATCTGGAGGTCTTTGGCTTTCCCTCACGCTCTAGTATATACTGGCAACAGCTGGCTAATTACTTGGGAGAAATAAGACAGCCACATCTTTCCAGCATCTTTTGGTGCTCGTTTCCAAAGCTCACAGTCAACATGTCAAATTAAAATCCTAGGCAACACATTAAACTATAGATTTCCCATTACTTTAACATAAGAACAATGCACCAGTGTTTCATTTGATGCATTTTTCATAAAATGATAAAGTTCAGTAGCAAGATCTGTCACATGTATGGATAACAACTAGCTTGTGGTTTGTGCACCTCTTCTACATGGCTCGGGCCAGTTACTTGTGACGCTTCCCTTACCCCTCCAATCCCCCTCCCCCCACTCTCAACACTGAAGTTCTTACTGAAATATATAAGACATCTCCCTCGTTACGAATTACTTCTTCCCGGCCACTTCTAACCCGAAAAGCCTCGCAAAGCCGAAAACCCATAGGCTCAATGGGGAAACCGCGTTTCGTGCGAAAAAGCGCCGAAAACACCAAACAATTTTTCGAAACCCAAAACTTCGTAACCCGGACAGTTTTTCTAGGATTTTTTCTACCCGGAAATTCTAACCGTATTCGATCCCGGGTACCACCACTAGTATGACAACTTTACATAAGGCATTCTCTGCCGCAGCCCAAGATTATGAATGCACCTACCGGAAGAGATCTGTTCTCATTATTACTAGGTCCTTAAGAAGCACTCAAAACGATCTTTCCTGTGGGCTTATCCACTGAATTCCATATAAAAAGGTTATGATGACTGCTCTTCCTTGACTCTGATTGTTGGCTAATGGGACGAATTGTAATTTTTAGAGAACTAATAGGAATTCTTGTAAATCCACTGTGTGTATTTATTGTTGTATTGATGTAAATTGTACTAAGTGTCTTTAAGGTTGTAATCCACCTTGATCCCCGGGGGAGAGGCAGGAGGTATAAATAATCTATATATTATATTATTCTCCTTGTGACAAGAGCCTATCCCAATGAATTAGCTCATTGAATCAGTGAAGAGGATAGGCCTAAATGTTGAGTTACTATCGAGCCTTGATTTATAGGGTGCATCAAGATTGGATATAGGGTCAAAGGAGCTCAGAATTTTTTGTTTGCTTGAAAAACCCGGTTTAAAACAATGGATTGGTGGCTGGCTATTCATAATCGTCACCCCTCTAACCTGCAGATCTCAGATCCGCAACCTAACTAGCCGCAGAGGGGTGACCACCGCTATTTCTAATGGTGCACCGCATGGGGGTCGCCCCCTTTCAGGCTATGAAGCGTTGAAAAGCGCGAGCCTCCTGTTTCGTGGGTGTGTGTGTGTGTTTGTCCGGAATAGATCTCCCACGAAAACAGAGGGACAAACTGTGTAGGTTATCACATGGTTAATGTAAAATTGGAAGTGGAAGCATCTACTAGCTTTGTTGTTGTGCTGGAGGAGAGTGGGAGAACACCAAGGCTGAGAAGAGACTCATTCCTTCTTATGAATAACATGTCTTGTTATGCATGACTGTCCAATAATTTTATCAGAATAGTTAAAAGTAAAAGGGCATATCAACATACAAAAGCACACCACTTTACATTGTCTTTAGTGGAAAGAGCTATAATAATATATACATACATGAATTGTAACAAAGGAATTTGTTCTCAGACTCCCAATCAATTTGACAAGGGCTGTTTAACTTTCCTGATCTTGGGCAGCATATTCCATAGCTTCTATCACAAGCTGAGATCATGTGATGCTTGAAGACAGTTAATGAAAATATGTTTCCAACTAAACACATGGGGGCAGGGAGAAGTTTTATGTCGCGTTAACACAGTAGATGGTTCATTGAAAATTATATCTGCAACAGCAACACTGGGAATTCCTTTATGGCAGAGCAGCATGGTCAGAGGGATTTGAGGAGTTGCTGTTTAAAAAAAGTAAGTTTTAGAAGCTCCGGGCAAAGAGTCAGAGGATGAAGGAGTGAAGGAGCCATCTTGGACTTATTGTTTTTAATTGATGCTTGAGGAGAACTCTTTGAGATCCCGATTATAGTTAACACTACTTGCCAAATGTAGACATTCTACATGAATATTTAAGAGGGAACCAATAATGTCAGAACTATTTATTTAGGTGGCTACTTTGTATCTCCGCTACTCAAGTCAATTCACAGTCACAAACAAGCACTCAAAGGAAGATTTAATGTTGGAATAAGTTGTTGTTGTTTGTTGTGTATTTCAAATAATTTTTATTTATGGTGACCCCAAGGTGAACTATCACAGTGTTTTTCTGGAGCCGAGAGAGCATGACTCACCCAAGTTCATCCAGTGGATTCCATGGAGTGTGGGAATTGAACGGTCTCCAGGGGCGTAGTCCATGTGCGAAATCACTACATCACACGGCTGCCTGGAAAAATACTACTATGGATAATCGATCTCCTTATTTCCATAAAGACATAAACGTAATCTTCACAAATAGTCTTCACAAAAGCATGTGTTCCATAGTGAATTCTCACTTCTTCTGTAGATGTAAAATGAAGGCTTCTTCATGGCCGGCATCCATAGTTTTTTGTGGGTTTTTCAGCTATGTGGCCAATGGTCG
>NC_056524.1:192007992-192080442 GCF_019175285.1 Sceloporus undulatus
ATGTTCTAGCAGAGTTTCTTTCTGACGTTTCGCCAGCATCTGATGCCAGCCACAGATGCTGGCGAAACGTCAGAAAGAAACTCTGCTAGAACATGGCCACATAGCCTGAAAAACCCACCAAAAGCTATCTGTATATGTTATATTAATCCTCATTGCATGAGATGGGGTATCCACATTGTGACTTTCTTTACTCACATTCCACGTTGCTGGTATTTGCCAGTGGGAACTGGAAAATCCTTGTTTTATGCTGTGAGTTCTAGACAATATAGTGTCTACACTGAGCCTTCATTTCTTGGCTGGGCATGTACATTGGAGTGAGATGGAGTGGAGGCCTAAGAAAGCACACACTATCCCAAGTGGAAGAACCCACTAATCTAAATTCTTAGCACATCCATTTAAAAGAACCAGGTAGCAAGAGAAAGAAAGACTTCTGTCCTATCTACTAACTGGTTCCAGTTTTGGTAGATAGCGTTAGAGCCAAGGATCCCTGGAAGTCACCTTCTAGTGAGAGGGTTTTGTACTGTCAGAGCAAGGTTGCTGTACTTTGATTGAAGGCCCTAAAATGTTATATCTCCTAAATTAAATATTTATAGATAAATATACAGAGTTCGCAAATGTTGTTTGAGACCCATTTGAAGGGAATAAAGACTTTCTGGACTCTCTAGTCTGTCTCTCTTACATTGAGTGGAATAGAGAAATACAGTTTGGCTTGTATGAATGCCACAGTTCTATATGATTTCAGAAGGACCCACAGGATGTGATAATAGGAAGTGAATTAAGCTTCCTGAGAAAAGAAACATTAGTTTAAATGAAGAACCAGTTTTTAGCCCTCTCCCTGCTTTCTTCCCTCCCTCCTTTTTGGATTACAATTCACAGAATTCCCAGGATAGCATGGCCAATATCCAAAAAAGGTAATTTTTAAAAAAATTTGAGTGTGGACAAAAGCCAGAGGGAATGATGAAACAAGATCCCCAATATTTGGAGTTCTGTATAGCTCCTTATTACCCTCTCCTCTGACTGTCAGCTCATAACAAATAAGGACAAGTAAGTGTGTGTGTGTGTGTGTGTGTGTGTGTGTGTGAGAGAGAGAGAGAGAGAGAGAGAGTGCACTGCATTTTTTGCTTTATAGTCTCTGACTGGCCCAGAATTTAGATTTTCTTGACTTGGGATCCAGGCCACCATTTCTCTCTCTCTCTGAATTTTGACGAAGCCCTAGATACTGTCTTCAGGCCTGGATCATTAAGCTAATAGGTTAGATGTAATCTACAGCATATTTTTGGTGAGTATGCCGTCTCATTCTCTCTCCCGTACCATAAGATAAATTTCCAGCAAACATTGTAATCCTCTATACACTTATTTAGAAATAAGGCTTCGAGATCACAAGGAAGCTTATTTCTGGAGAAATATGCATAGGATAGTAGCATCTTTTTTTTTTTTTAAAGGAGATAATTTTGGTTGTTCTATCTCTGATATGTAAGCTGCTGCTATATTGCCTTCCACATATACTGTAGATGCATGATAAATAAACCAGCTCATTAGAAACTAGTCATATTTGAGATATTAAAATAAGATTTAGTGTAGAGTGCAACAATTGATATTCATTAGCTTAATTTTGTGTCTGAACTTTTGGAAATGCCCCCTGACACACAATTCAGCTTGTCTGCTCCACTAATACTTACATCAGGTGAGATACAGTGAGATTGCCAACTATATAATGGGGTGGGATGCTGCAAAAAAAGTATCAGCAAAGTCTAAGGGAAGCAGAACTATAGACAGCACCATATTTTCTTTTTATACTAAAGGTCTGTGTTACCAAGAAGGCTGGGAGGATGTCACGAATTCCTCCAGAACTTGATAGAAACATGCCTTTTGGTTGTGGTTTACTTTGGCATCAATGCATCTAATGTGTCCAAGCAACTGAGAATTTGGCTGCAGGTCAAAAATTACAAGTCTCTCGGTGTGATAGTTTTCTTGGTAAATAAGTGCCACTCAAATTCTTGATTGCAAGATGCTTTTAAAAATGTAGATACCGTAACAAAGCTACTGTACACAAATAAAAAAACAGCAAAAAGTTCTGTTAAAATAACATTCCGAGCCTTTTGGAACTAAGGACATCAGGGAGGTGCCAAGATAAGGCTAGTATTGGCAAGCCCAGGCATGTTTACAGAATGTTAGGCCTGCCGGTGATGATAAAACTAAACACTTTTCTCAAGGCTTGTGCTTATTCACAAGTAGTCAGCTGAGGAAAGAAACTTTGGAATAAAAGGAATGCCTTACAGTGCAAACAGTCCCCAGGAATTCAGGTTTATGTATAGAGATTAATTGTGATAGATGTTGTTTCAATATTTAATTTCCTTCCATTTGTTCCAAAGTTCTCTTCATACCTTCAAATATAAGGACCAGCCTACACATTATAGTTGGAAATCTATTGGGGAATTACACTAGTTCTTGCATGCCTGCCCCCCTCGGATTGTCACCGTGGTGGTGGTGAGGGAAGACAGACAAAAATATCTGCCAACTATGAGCTGTCTAATTCTTTAATTCCTTACTTCCTTCCTGATTACTGTACAGGTGGGCATCCTCTTCCTGCTGCAGCCATCATTTGTGCTGGTTGTTACAAATAATAGTTATATCTCAGTTAATGAAGTCTGTGTGTTTCCCTGGACATTACTTGTTTAACAAAAACGTTGGTACCAGAGGCAGGAATAACTTGGAAAGAATGGGGATTGGTCCCTTCATCAATACCATACCAAACCAAAGGATTTCAACATTTTTAGCAGAACCTTTTATTTAAAACTAATGATGTGCATGTGTGAAATGCACCAACCAGGTCAGGTAAGCTTTGTGTAAGAAAACAAAACCATTTTGAATCTTTTAGAGACCATTTGAAAGCTTCTTCCAAAATACATGCAAGGATGATTCTCTTTCACCAGTCTCCACTTTTCTTATGATTACCATTTTGGTGGCTGCACATACAGCTATGTTTTTCTAATACACTGAGGATAACTGGTGAGGCAGATTTATCTGCTTTCCCCTTTTCTCTGTTTTTCTGTCCACATCTGCTCAATAGGGGATTTTGGAAGTAGCTGCTGTTTTCTCTGCCTGTTGTAGGCAGGCACAACACAGTTACAGTAAGACCAGCACATATGATCCTTTCTTCTTCTGCCAGAACTTGTAGCTTTCCTGTGATCCACAAAATATGAAGCTGTCATGTTATGACTTTCTTTGCATCTCCCACTAGCAGTGGTAACAATGTGAGGGAAGGGTGGCAAAATGCACAATGTGTTGTCAAACTCTTGGGCAAGTTAAAGAATACTGAAGTCTGCCCTATCTCTGCCATATTTTGTTGACCCTATGAAATTATTTTGCATAAAATCAGACCAGTAACTTATCTTGTATTGTACTACTTTCCCTCACTGTCAGTGGCTTCCCAGGGATGCCTGTTACCTGATATAGTTATATAATGCACCCCCCCCAAAAAAAACACACCTCAAAATGCTACTCACCAACTATTGTCTTCTGACCTATGCAGAAAGTGGTAAAAATGGTGAAGAAGGGTGTAGCCACACTGCAGATGTAAAGCAGCTGGACACCATTTTAACTGCCACAACTCCATTTTACAGAATCCAGGAAATTGTAGTTTGGTCTATGAGAGAGCTCTCACCCAACTGCAAATCTCAGGATTCTGTAGGATAGAGTCATGGCAACTGAAACATGGTGAAAAACTACTTTCATTCTGCAATGTGGCTACACTCAAAGATCTAGCACTAGAAAAGTTTTGTCAGCTTTGATGTAATGACTACCATTTCCCTTTCAGAGAGCATCTACTTTTCTAAGCTTCACTAGAAATAATTCCTGTAATCTGTCAAACTCTGCAACATGCCTCCTTCTGATTCCCTTTTTTCATTTTGTGTTAAACTGTGCATAGTAGCAAACCAGGTGTAAGGAAGAACACTTCATTACTGCTTTCCGTAACAATGGCATCAGCACTGGCATATGGGGATGAGGAAACATCCAAGTTGCAGAAACAAACAAAACAGAAAAGAAAGCCACATTTTCTAGTCCCTAGAGGATTATTATTATGGTTGAAGTGGGAACCCACACAGTTAGACAAAACAAAAAGCTATGCCTACTACACTAGAAATGTGATGTGAACAGGTGCACTTGTATGATATTAAACCAGGGACTGATTCATTACACAGTAGTGAACCAACAAAACAAACAGACTGCTTCTCAGAGGCAGGCTGGTTCTGGCTCAGAATGTTGAAAGGTAGGCATTAAATACGTGACCAGTGTGACATTGCTTTTAGATATTGGAGAAAAGCCCATCTGATGAGATTGTGTAACATCTCTTTCTTGATTTCTTTTGTGGCATCTGGTACATAAATAGAAGAACTGGTATTCAGTTCAATGTAGTGGAGGACTACTGCTATGGATCAGTGCCAATGCAAATACATATCTACTGAAGAGCATTCATAATCCAAAGATAAAAGGTCTAGAGTTTTATATGTGTCTTAATCTTTTTGCATTACAGCACATTAAACACAAGCTACTTGTCTTCATAGTTGATTCCCTCCCTTTCTTTCATCTGTGCCATGTCAGTCTCTACCCTGGCACTAAAAATGTTGTCAAGCTTTGATCTCCCACCTGCTTCAGTTGCAGCTGTCTCATTTTTTCTCTCTCTCCGTGATGTTATATAAAGGGAAACATTTTAGTAATTGTGCATAAAAGCTGCAGTCCTCAAGCCAATTAATTCGAACAAGCCCAGTGAAATAATTATTAGAAGCATTCCAAAAAGGTTCAAGCTATCTTAGTATCTTTCATCCTCCAAGATACTTTAGCATCAACAGCAGAGGCAGAGAGATGGCTGCCTAAGATCAGGCTGTCTAGATTTTAGCAGTAAACCCCCTAGATTCTGTACCCAGAAACCCTACATGCTGCTAATAGAGGTCTAGCCAAAGTCATGAGTGGCCATACCCAAATGAAATCACTAGACGACAACTATAGTGGACCATGATAAAGAATTCAGGTCCATTTCATGCAGAAGATCCACACCATGATCAGGTAAAACCCCTCTCTATATTTCTTTCTTTCTTTTAATGTGTTTTCATGTATTCTATGAAACAGAAACCTGCTCTTGATTTCTAAAGCTAAAACTTGGGCTTTAAGGAAAATTACAAATGTTCTAGCATCTGTACATTTGCAAGGATTTTGAAAGCTACATATACACAGACACACACACACAATCCGGCCGAAGTAAAAATGTTCAAAATCTCACTAAGTTTGTAGAATTTCTTTTTACTCATCAAAAACAAGGCTTTAAAAAAATGTGCCAGCTCATATGTTGGCCTACATAGAATCATAGAATTGTAGAGTTGGAAGAGAGCACAAGGGCCATCCAGTCCAACCCCATTCTGCCATGCAGGAACTCTCAATCAAAGCATACCTGACAGATGGCCAATCCAGCCTCTGTTTAAAGACTTCTAAAGAGGAAGACTCCACTACACTCTGAGGGAGTGTGGTCCACTGCCGAACAGCCCTTACTGTCCTCAGGAGGGGACTGATGTTTCAAAGTTTGGTAGTTGGATTTCCTTGATTTATTCTCCTTCATCTATTGCTGCTAGCTTTAAAGGAAACAATCACATAAATCTAACTTTTCTAGAGTTAGACTGTAATTTGTGAAAGATTAGACAGGCAGACAGATAGACATTTAAATTTGTTCCAAGCTAGGTAGCTACTACATCCACTTTCTACATAGTTTCCCTCAGTATTTGGTGTTTTCTTGAAAGGACAGATTGCAGCGTCTTGTCACTGCACCTGATGTTGGTGTCTACCCTTTCAGTCAGAATTCTTTCTCAGGAGTGTCTGTTTTCACAGCTTCAAATTATTCAGTCACATCTCAAAATAATAAATTATAATTCCAGTTGGGGGGTAAGCCGGCTCTGTGCCATTTCATCTAAAGTAGCAGAAATGAACATTTTCTCATTCCTTCTAATCATATCTAACCACAGTGCTTGCATGTAACGAAGGTACTTTGGAGGAGCATTTGGTTTACTCCATTGTTTGGTTTAGATTGGGAAAGATGTATGTTTTAGAAAAGTGCATGTTCTTGCACAAAAGCAATTCTGTTCAGCCTAAGAGAAGACAAAGAAAGATGCTGCCTTGCAAACCTTTGGAGCTGTTCTACAGTGCATACTGCCTAACAAACAGAGTGTTTGTTCCTTGACTGTGAAAGGTTGAAAAGATCCTGTTGAATGTAATGTGGTATACACCTTTAAGCACAGAGAACAGTGGTATTGACACAGTTGCCTCCAAGCAGGGAGGAGTGAAAGGTGGAATTCAGAGAACTCAGCCACTTCATTTGCAGTACTGTTTGCAAACTGAAAGCTTCTCACTGGTTACCAGGTAACTAGAGACCAGCAAATTCTGCCAAACTCTGTGGCATCAAGATTAGCCAATGTTTCTTGCCCTCTTATAGTTTACATCTGCAACAACAGCATTCTGAATGACCACTTGACTTGATAGGTGAATTGCCATGGCTCTCCCCCCCTCCCCTCCACTTGTGCCAGCACTCCAGAGAGCATTTTAGTCTGTGCAAACTTGCTTTTGGAATTTGAAAGATGGGCAAAAAGAATTTGTGAACACCGTTTTGTTTATGAAACTATGGTTGATTCCAAATCAATCAAATTTTTGCCCTTGAAGCAGAAACAAGGGCTTAAATTCAGAGAGTTCTGTGACCATCTATCTTCAGATCATCTGCTCAGAGTGGAGTGGGATGTGACTAGATTTTGTCTCAGAAATGCAAACCTATCATGGGTTTTCTTGGCAAGAGTTGTTCAGAGGAGGTTTGCCATTGCCTTCCCCTGGGCTGAGAGCATGTGACTTGTCCAACATGCCTCAGTGAGTTTCATGGCTGAGCTGGAAATTGAACCCTGGTCTATAGAATCCTAGTCCAATGCTCAAATCACTACACCACACTGGGTCTCAATTAGTCTTAAAGGTGCCGATGGATTCTTTTTTCTCCCTCCTTTTTTCCTTTTAATAGTCATTGATATTCACATTTCTTATACCGAGAGTTAGATCTGGTGGCAGCATAAACCAGGGGTATAACTATAGAAAGAGCCTGGTCGCAACATAACCCAGGGTGGAACTACAGGGGGAAGGGGAGGCAAAATGAGGAATTTCAGTGGCCCAATCTCTACAATGCTAAAAACATGAAATTAATAAAAATTGTATTGGGGAGAAGGGTTCTTGTGGAGGGGGATGTCCTCATCCTCTCATCACTGGAGATGCAGGAAGGAATGCTATGTGGTTTGAAATGTTTCAGCATTCAATTATAGATCCCATTCCTTTATTCATGTATATGTATTTTAACACTGCCCTTAAGGAATACCTTCCCTCCAATACCACCACCACCAGCAGCTTATTGTACACTATTTGAAGCTTGTACAATCTCTGCATATAACCTGATTATTGCACATGACAAGTAGTGAGGTTGGTGGGATCTAATAGGCTACAAATTCTCCAGCCATGGGATGGGGCAGGGTAGTTCTGGAAAGGAAGAGGTTTCTTGTATGGCTACTGCTAACCACAGTTTCTTCTTCGTGGTCACTGCGAATCACACAAATGGGTTATTTCTGCGCATGCGCAGCAAACTCGGAAACTTCTAGAATCTCTGGGCAGAAAGTCATGTAACTTTCTGCAGTCTCTTTGCAACTTTTTGGCGGTAGCCCCGCCCATCCCGTATATAAAGCCCCTGGTGGCCCGCTCCTCTTCAGTTCCTTCATTCCGCCGCGCAAGCAGCTCGAGGAACTTCGCTTTGTTAGATTTAGAATCTCTGACCATTACGGACATTGACCAAAGACCGGACTTGACCACTCTTGGATCACGAATTGGACTTGTTTCACCTCTCTCGTTTGACCACGGACCGCACTGACCACTCTCTCGTCGCCACCCGGTAACGGCTTGCCAACCGCTATGGCCTCATTCAAGCAATGCATTAAATGCGGAGCCAAATTCCCTATGTCGGACGGACATGACAAATGTGTCTTGTGCCTGGGGGAGAGCCATATTCCTGGGACTTGCAAATTCTGTAAGTCCATGACTGCCCAAGCATTAAAAAATAGAGACCAAAAGCTTAAGGCGGCTCTATACGACAAGGTTTTTCGTCTTACGACATCCGAAGCTCAGCCTTCGACTTCGGACGCCCCAAAATCTAAGGCTGACAAAGCCTCTAAGAGGGCTCATGCAGACAAACAAAAGCCCCCGAGGGCTCCGAAGGAAGGACGAGAGTCCAGGAGAGCCAGATCGGCGTCCCTGCAGCCAAAGACCAGGCGTAGAGGCCCTCCAAGCACGGTGTCAGTTCCTCCACTGGACTCACGTCCAGCTGCCACTCATCTCCCGGAGTTTTCCTCTGGCTCAGCTCCTCCGCCACTGGAACCGAAGGTCCTGATTTCTTCTCACCTCTCGGTTCAAGATCCTGACTTAGAGATTGTCCATGTGGGTGACTCATCACAGTCCGAAGGTGAAATTCCGGACTCAGATGCACCACTCTCTTCGCAGAGGCAGAGACAGCCCTCTCGGTCACCATCCCGTTCCCGACGGGATAGGACCTCACCATCCCGTACCACACGGGATAAGGCCTTACCCCCCATAAGGGATAGAGCTACATTGGGAACGGAGGCTGACGAAGCCCTGGACGGAAACCGCCGCAACCGTTCCCCAGGCTATGACCAGCCGGATAGAGACCTTTTCGACATCTATCCTGACCTGGTATTTGATTACCATACGGGCCAATACTTGCTGCCGGTGGACGCAGACCATCTCCGCCGTAAAGTCCCAGGCCCTACGAGAATGAGGCCCTGCTCTCCTCAAAACGACCTGACCCGGCGTCGCTCTCCATCTAGAGATCAATCGCCACCGAGTCATAGGGACAGTAGATCTCCGTCCATCTCTCGCTCTCGCTCTGTTTCTCCCTCGTTACAGCCAGAGGTTGAACAGTCTATGGCCTTTGGCGAGCCGGATGCCCCATCGCCAACAGACGATGTCCGTTCTTTCTCGGATAAAGTCATCAGAATGGCCGACGCCCTCAAACTGGAGGTGTCCTATCCTGAGGACGACGCACTCGACCCAGTAGAACGCCCTATCCATGGCTGTGCTCCTGCTCCTCCGTCCCTGGCTTTCTTGCCCTCTCTGGAAAAAATTGCCAAGAGGTCTTGGGATACCCCGGCGTCGATAGCCTCTACATCCAGAAAGATAGAGAACCTCTACAGGGTCACACCCTCGGGACCGACTTGGTTGTTTAACCATCCCAAACCCAACTCGGCCATTGTAGAAGGTTCTCAGACTTCCTTTGCCGCACGCCCCTCCTCGTCACCGATGGACAAGGAGAGTAGGAAAATAGACGGTCTGGCAAAAATTTTACGCCTCTGCTGCGTTGGACATAAAAATTGCCAATTATGCTGCATGTATGGGGGCCTACGTTCAACTCCTTATGGAGAGAATGGACCCTTTCCTCAGTGACCTCCCAGAGGACAAGAAGAGGATCATGATGGCCATCCGTAACGAGGTACACTCAGTAGGAGGCCAGCAGATTATCTCGGCGAGACATTCTACTGACTGCTCCTCTAAGATCCTCTCGGGCTCCGTGGCTCTCCGACGCTATGCTTGGCTATGTTCCTCGGATTTAACACCACAGGCCAAAGCAGCAATTGAGGATATGCCCTTTGATAATTCCGGTCTCTTTAACAAAGAGACCAATGAAAAACTGAGCTTTAGATACAGAATGAAGACAGCAGCCAAGAAACACGGCATGTCTACATCCAGCGCTAGACCCCAAAGACAACGTTACAGTGGTCAGCGTAGCTGGTTCCATCATGGTCAACAACGGTTTCACCAGCCCGAACGACAATTCCAACCCCAGGATCCTGGTCATCAAGGCGGGCGTCCTCGTTCACCATCCCACCAGGACCGTCGCCAACAGCCTCAAAACCGCTATCAGCAGGGCTACAAAAAGAAAGACGCAAGAGGCAAGAAATGATTCTGAAGCCTTCCTGCGCACTTCGTCTCCTCGCCAACCAATAACCTACGGCCCTTTTTTAACACCTGGGCATCCATTACTACAGACTCTTGGGCTCTCAACATAGTTCGAAGGGGTTACGCCCTAGAGTTTTCTGAGCTCCCGACCACCGGAGCTATTATTACCACCGTCCCCTCGGACACCCTTCTCGATGAAGTGCGCTCCCTCTTGGACAAGGGCGCTATCGAGCCCGTACACCCTTCTCAGGCTCGATACTGCTTCTTCTCTAAGTACTTTATTGTCCCTAAAAAACCTGAAGGCCTTAGGCCTATTTTGGACTTGCGTGCACTAAACTCCTTCATAGTGTACAAACGCTTCAGGATGGTAACTCTCGCTTCTATTCTACCACTCTTGCAGAAGGACTCCTGGTTCGCCACGCTCGACTTGAAGGACGCCTATTTTCATATCGCGATACGAGACGATCATCGCAGATTCCTTGCCTTCACCGTCGGACCAGATTTCTTTCGATACAAGGTTCTTCCCTTCGGTCTGTCATCAGCGCCGAGAGTTTTCACAAAATGTATGGCCCCCGTCGTCGCTTACCTTCGTCGACAAGGGATTATAGTCTTTCCTTACCTGGACGATTGGCTATTCACCGCATCGTCCAAGGAGTCCCTCCAGCACCAGATGGACTTTGCCCAAGATCTTCTGGCATCATTGGGACTTCGAGTCAACCGCGAAAAGTCACATTTGACTCCATCCAGGCAGATCGATTTTATAGGAACGCTTCTGGACTCAGAGTCAGCCAAAGCCTACCTTCCACGATCCAGGTTTCAAACCCTGGCGATTGCCATACGAGCTTGCCTATGGTACAGACATCTACCAGCCCGTGTAGTACAGGTGGCAATGGGACACTTAGCCTCCACAACTTTTGTCACGTCTTGGGCAAGACTGCGCCTCAGACCTGTACAATCTTGGTTCCTGTCCACCTTCGATCCAGTGAGGGACCATCCCGAAAAGATCCTCACCATCCCAAGAAAGGTCCAAACTTCCCTGAAATGGTGGCTCCAGCCGGACAACGTATGCTCCGGTATGCCCTTCACTCCACCCCAGCCAGAGATAACCTTGACTACGGATGCATCCCTACAAGGATGGGGAGCCCACGCGATGGGTCTGACCGTCAAGGACAAATGGACTCACAAGGAGTCAAGTCTCCACATCAACGCATTGGAAATGCTAGCGGTGGAAAAAGCACTCAGGGCCTTTCAGAGTCTACTCTCAAACAAAGTGGTGCTCCTCCTAACGGACAACACCACAACTATGTTCTACCTCAACAAACAAGGAGGTACGAGATCAAAGACTCTCCTAGACATCACACTTCGAGTCTGGGAATGGTGTATCCAACACAGCATCCTGCTTCAGTGCATCCATCTCCCAGGAGACGAAAACAACCTGGCAGATCAACTGAGCAGATCTCCAACGACATGTCACGAATGGAGACTACACCCAGATGTAGTCTCCTTTCTCTTTCAACGGTGGGGCACACCGATGGTGGACCTATTTGCTTCCCCCAGCAATGCCCAACTGAACAAATACTGCTCACGGGTTCGTGCACCGGGCTCTCTGGGAAATGCTTTCCAATTTCAATGGACAAACCACTTCCTTTATGCATTTCCCCCCTTTCCACTAGTGACCAGAGTACTAGCAAAAATGTGGATAGATTCCACGAATGCGATCCTGATCACCCCGTGGTGGCCCAGACAACCATGGTTTGCCCCTCTGCTTCAACGGGCACGGGATCATCTTCGCCTAGAGCACCGGACCGATCTACTTTCCCTACACAACGGGCAAGTTCACCATCCAGAGATGCAGTCTCTCCCATTGTTGGCATGGAGGATTCGATTCTGACTTCGCTCCCGCCAGGGGTACAGGAAATAATCAAAGCAGCTCAGAGACCGTCTACCCAAAGGTCCTATGCTTACAAATGGGACAAGTTCCTTGCCTTTTTACAGACCAAGGAAATCCCACCATCCCGTGTTTCCATCCCGGCAGTCCTGGACTTCCTCATGACTCTGGCTGAGGCAGGTCTCTCCTTGAGTTCTATTAAATGCTACCTGTCTGCCATCTCTTCCCACTATTTGTTTCGGGACAAACCCTCCTTATTTAGGGACCCTCTTATAAAGAGGTTCCTTAAGGGATTTAATAATTTGCACCCGCCGGTCCTTGACCCCCCGCCGCAGTGGGATCTAAACACTGTTCTGGCTCGTCTAGTCTCCAAGCCCTTTGAACCCCTAGCTACCACGGACCTTAGACTTCTTACTTGGAAGACAGCCTTTCTGGTAGCTATAACATCAGCCCGACGGGCCGGTGAGTTGTGTGCCCTTAGAATGGACCAACCCTTTCTCCGTTTCCACAAAGACAAGGTGGTTCTCCGTACTGACATTACTTTTTTGCCAAAGGTGGTGTCTGCTTTTCATATGAACCAGGACATTGTTTTGCCCACTCTGGCTCCTAACCCGACCACAGATTCTGAACGTCAGCTCCATGCCCTGGATGTCCGCAGGGCACTGGCATTTTACTTGGACAGAACGTCTGCTTCCAGGCGTTCGGAGAGACTGTTTGTGTGCTACTCCGAAGCCAAGAAGGGGCTGCCAGTTTCACCGCAGAGGTTCTCCAAATGGGTGTCCAACACCATCCACCTCTGCTACGAACTGGCGGATAAGCCCTTGCCAGGCCGGGTTAGAGCCCACGCAACCAGGGCGGTAGCAGCATCCTCGGCTTTTTTAACAGGGATCTCACTAGAGGATGTATGCAAAGCTGCTGTCTGGTCCCAGCCATCAACATTTATTAAACACTATAGGCTGGATGCCAGGGCCAGGCATGAAGCAGCTTTTGGGAGAGCAGTGTTACTCTCTGCCATGCACTAAATCCTGAAACCTTGGCACTGTCAATAAATTACACAGTTGTTTGGTTTACATACTTTATTGTTGATTGTTTCATTGTTGATTCTTGACACTCCCTCCTCCATTGACCACAGCTCGCTAGTCTAACCCATTTGTGTGATTCGCAGAGACCACGAAGAAGGAGGACAGGTTGCTCACCTGTAACTGTGTTTCTTCGAATGGTCATCTGCGAATTCACACAAACCCACCCATCCTTCCCCTCAGTGTCTGCTCACTTTACAACGCTGTTAGTCGCGCTGTTTGCGGCTCATTCGGAACTGAAGAGGAGCGGGCCACCAGGGGCTTTATATACGGGATGGGCGGGGCTACCGCCAAAAAGTTGCAAAGAGACTGCAGAAAGTTACATGACTTTCTGCCCAGAGATTCTAGAAGTTTCCGAGTTTGCTGCGCATGCGCAGAAATAACCCATTTGTGTGAATTCGCAGATGACCACTCGAAGAAACACAGTTACAGGTGAGCAACCTGTCCTTCATAATAATGAATGGTAAAAAATAGTGAGCCGTGCTTTACATAAAGACAATCTACTATTGCTGGATTCAGAAAAATACCCCTATAACATAGGCAGAAGAAAATTATCATAGTCTCTGATGAAGGATGTTAAGAGGCAAACAGTGAAAAGGAAGACAACTCCTTTTAATTTCCTGCTGCTTTCCTCATGAACCTTGCTGAAAATATCCAGCCTGTATAAGTGTGTATTTGGGAAAAAGATAAAAGGCCAAGCAGAGGGTTTGATTGAGTCAGGTTTACTGTTAATTTTGTTTCTCTGAGGTTTCCTTTCAAGAATAATTTTATTTTCCTGACGTAGTTTAAAGATCATTTCCATTAATTACAATGTCATACTTCCTTTGAAAATGACAAAAGGAAGTGTAATGCTTCAGTGAGTGTATGGTAGTGGTTAAAGTATGGGATTAGGATAGTGGTGGGCATGTTTCACATCGTGGTGTGCATATCCTACCATTTGGGGCTCTTCTGGACCTCCAGAAGATCACAGCATCCTATCAGGACACGATTTTGGTGAACTGGAAGTGACATTTCATCACTTTTAGCTAATAGTTTAAGGTAATTTAAGGCAAACCCCCCAGAACTCTTTGGTCAAAAGCAGCATAAAAACATAATTAATAACCATAATATATAATCTAGTGTTCTTTTCACTGTAATCAATGGCAGAACTCTTGATATCTTTGCTTCTGACTTGGCGATGTCTTTTGTTTTCTCTTTTACAGAATTGTCAAACTTTCAACAGCCTTAGCTGCCTTAGCACCACAACTGATGACTGCTCTCAGCAAAATCAGTTTTCACCTAGCCTCAGCAGCACGAAGGGATGGATAACAACTTTGGACATCATGCCAGGCAGGACACCAGCCTGCACCCCTGTGCCAGAGCCACATTCACATGCAGAAGAATGTAAAACTCGCAAAGAGGAGGAGTTCTCCTATGAGGAGTCGGAGTTTTGTCCCACAGAAGATGAAAGTAGCAGGAAGGAAGAAGAAAACCCCTCATGGAGGAACAGTGGGGCAGGAGGGGATAATGTCTTTCAACTGGATGGTGAATTAGATATTGAGCAAATAGAAAACAACTGAAAATGCAAAAGGGATATGCCTGTCTGCATCAAGGCTTTCAGGAGTGGTAAAAATCCCACAGATGTTTCATGCAGATGGAGGAGAGATTCCACATCCTCCTTCTCCTTGGCAGGTGGGAGGGAACAAGGAAGCTTTGCCAAAATTTCATCAGGTATCTTGTTAAACCTTGAAACTCTTTAGAACTACTGTAGCCCATGAGGTTTTGTAAAGAAGCTTTAGAGAAAACCTCCAAATTAACATCAGCACATTAAAAAAAAGCTTTGTGGATGTATCAAAAACTTGAAATGGTCATACTTTAGAATAATGCCAATTTTTTTTTTAAGATGTGCTTGAAATAGGGCTTAAGTGAAAAAGAAAGGAAAGACCAGGAAGTCTGTTGCTGGTCTTCATTCACAAAGTAGGTAGCATGCCGTCTAGAGAGGCAGCTGGTCCATCCTCTGTCTGATGGCAATCCTAATCCACTCACTTTTGGAAAGAGTGGACTATATTTTGTTGTTGTTGTTGTTGTTAATGTTGTTGTTGTTGGCTGATTTTGAGTCTAAACTGCACCTCAGCAATCCTTATCAAAGGGGGAGAAAGGTGGAGCTTAGTGTTTTTCTTTGAATTCATATTCCATTGGAATAACTTTCAGATTGCGTATCTGATTTCTCACAAATCATACTTCTAGTCCTTTGCTACCAAAATCAAGCTTCTCAGATGCAGCGTAGATTGTTCTGGTCTGCAACCTCCATTTATAAAATCATTATTATTTCTGTGATCATCAATAATGCCATGAAAAGAAGCACAATATGTTTTCCCTGATCCAGCCAAAGACCTGTGACTACATGCAGGATTCCATGCTTGAAGCTGAATCAGATGTAAATGTGCTTTTTGGATGCATATTTTCCTCAGTGCTTACCTGGTCCAGTTTGGATAGACTGGATATATATTTTTGTGGCAGACAAGGATGCATAATCCTGTTTCACTGCCAGTAGTTCTCCTGTGTAATTTACATGCAGCTAAACCTGGAGTGACACCATTGTCTTGTGAAGAGAATCAGCCAAAATATTTGTGCATGCAGAAATTTAAATGAATTGCATAAATAACTTAGGCAAAACTGGCATTTGGGTGACATAGTGTGAGGCAGAGTATATATGGATATTTTGAGATTAGTGCTTGGTAACAAAAAGAAATCTAATACTTTTGCCTCATCCCCATCCCACCAAAGTGATTAACTGCATTTTGTATACCTGGTTTCCACAATCACAGTTGGCATCTAAGAGGGATGGTCAGCAGAAAAAAAAACTGAAGTAGCACCTTGTTTTTGCTCATTCACAGTTCCAAGGACCACAAAGAAACAACAATAATATATTACACTTCAGATGTATTATTGATGCTATACTCCATAATCACCACTTGCAGAATGTAGAAATACATGATGTCCTAAAAGCAAAAAAAGCAATAAGTTGTATTTCTCCATATAGAGACCTGCAAATTCAGTAAGTGAATGAAATCTATTTTTGCAGGTATCTACAAAAGAGAAAGGAACAGAGATTAGAGTTTCACCTCCCAACTACTGGAGATTCCACTCAGCGCCCCCCCCCCCCCCCCGGCCATCCTCTTTTGCATTTCCTCTTTAGCAGTCAAACTGGTTTACTTTTATTTCCAAGTGTCAAAATATGGATCAGACTAGAGTTGCAAGCCATAATCAAGCTGTACTTTGTCGTTATGATTGGGCTGGTTTGCAGGTTTTTATGGAAGAGAAAATCTGTGTTTTCTGCAGAAATGACTTTATGAAATTGGAGCAGAGGAAGGGAGCAAAGAGTTCTAAGGCCTGAGACTTGATATTATTTATAAACTGAGCCATTATGGCATTTCATTTACAATCACAGGATCGTAACTTTAAGCAAGTTTGCAAGCTGTACTTATCTTAAGCAGCTTAACATGTAAATGATTACAAATAATGCAAGGAAAGGCTCTAACTTTTATTTGGCCACTCTTAACTGTGTAAAATAACACAACATCTGGCATCCTGTTCAGTAATTACAGTGTTGTAATTATGGCATCATAATTATTCCAGTTCATGTTCATAGTCATTGCACAACCTTTGATGTCTTACAGCCATCTTAGTGTAGCCATTTCCAGGGTGCTAGAGAGCGGGGCAGTGAGTAATGGCATTTGCATTTCTTTTCTGGTCATTGGGCATGGTGAGATAAAACAACTGGGACAAGATGCCAACAGGACTCTAGAAGGATTTCTATAACTGTCTGTCCCAGTGTGTTCCACAGTTGGAAGTGGGCTGGTTACATCTCACCACCCTGCTTTCTGGTGCTTCCAAAAAAGGTGTATTGTGGGGGACATGTGAAGCTTCAACGTTATGATTTTTCAGGGTAGCATTGAGAGACAAGGTAGCTATGTTTCTGTAGCTGTATCTCCATAGCTATGTCTCCCATGGAGGATCTTGGACAACGTTTCTCATTAGATTGGTGGCATATGGAATCTCTCATATTCCTATGTGGTTTTCTTCTGCACCAGGAGATATAGGGATGCATCTCAGAAGGCCAACTCAGTGCTTAAAGCTGGAGTGGGGAACCAACATACAGCCCTCAAGATTACATGAGATTTCAACTCCCCTCAGCCATAGCCACCATAGCCAATGGCCATACATTCCCCATGCCTGATTTAGACAAACAAGCAATAAATATATAGTGCCACTCAGGATTCTTCTTGTTTTTGTTGTTATATGGAACACATGGGATATGTTTCTTGCTGTGATGAGGCCGATACAAAATGCAGTTTGAGATGCTAATGTTCAGGCAGCTGCACTCCAGCATTTCCTTCCTTCCTTCTCTCTCTCTTTCTCTCATTAATAGTGGTGAACAATAAGCATATACACTTTAGCACACATAACTCAGTTAAATAAGCTGTTCACTTACTACATGGAAGTTTGTTTGTTTACTTACAAGTGGGTGGTTGGGAAACAAAATAGAGATGATTTTTTAAAAACGACACCCTGTTTTTCTGCACTTTGTTTTCTACTGTGGTGTATATGCTTGTGGCATCTAACACCCCAGTAGATTCCATCCAAGCTGTAGCTTTACAAATGTCTAGTTCAACTGCACAGTTTTTGTTTGTTCTTTTACATGTTGATTTCTGCTATTTCCTCCTTAGCTCATACTCACATAATGTACAAGCCAAAAATATTATAATGAAATAATAATAATACATTAGGGAGGAATTGCTTTAATTGTGAATGTCCTGAGTTCTGCATTTTGGTGCCACAAAGCAACACATCTGCTGAAGACACCTGTAAACCTTGATATTTTCATAGAGCTTTGTATTCTTTCGGTGTTTGTTCTGTGAATGTCAGGTTAACATGAACTGCTGGTAGCTGGGAGCCTCCTTAAGCATGATTTGAGGCTGGCTCCCCCAAATGAGCTAAATTTCAGTTCAATTGTGCCTGAATTGGTTCTTTTTAGACTCAGTCTGATAGCATCAGGAATAAGGCTTGGAAAGTATCCCGCCTCCATACCCCTTGTGAACCTTCTGGTTTCTCCCTTCCCCTTTACTCAGAGTCTACCAGCTGGTGGCAATGATGAAATTGACCAGTTACACGTTAACAATGGCAATCTGAATTTCTTGGTTTGAGTGCTCAGATATCATGGGCAAAAAAAATTACAGTGGCTATTAATTTAAACTGCAGGATCCTGTGAACTAGCCTTAAAGTACCAAAATGTGGACAGTAAAGTCTATGAGATTTACAGGTATTGCCTGAACATAGACTGGATGTCCAGGAATGTGCAAGGCACAGTTTCCTCCTGTGAGAAGTTGATTATGTGACATTTTTTTAAAATTCAAAAATGGAGAGAATTGTCTCTTTTGGAAAACCTCTGGGAGTAGCTGTTCATTTTTAAGAGGTAGTCCCCCCCCCTGCATTTTTTTAACATCACAAAATGCCATTTTTCTCCAAAAACAAAAGAGGACTTATGGAGTTGCATGTTTGCTCAGAATTTTGAGCAACCCATGAAGTCTCCCCAAGGAACTCTGAGGACAAAAATTGGCTCCTAGACTTGTGGTCATTTCCTAGACTCGTGTTCAGTATATCATTTCCAACCCCCAGTTTAAGGTTACACACAGGTTATGTAGCAGATCTTATTTGACCCTTTCATATGCAGTGAAAGAACATATATTTGATACCTTTACAGGCTCTTCTGAATCCTCATACAGAAATAAAGTGCATTTTCCCTTCCTTTTCCCAACTATTCCTTAAAAATAACAGCAACACTGTCTAACTCTGTACCATCATTATGTGGAAGTGCATAAACTATACTATTAAGATAGTTACAAATAGTGGATTGGATTCAGACTAAGACTGAAATCTTATGTATACTTAGCATGGCAGTTACTGAATTCAGATGGGGCTTATTTTTGAGTGAACATGTATATGGTTATGCTGGATGTTAGCTTAATTTAGGTCACACTGAAATAAACAGGGTAAGCTGGTTGTGTTTTCAGTTCAATGGAAATTAAACTCAGCTAGTTTAGTAGGATTCAACACAGTCTGTTTACCTTTCATTTGTTGCATGGCAAAACTTTCCCCAGCTTGGATTGCTTAGATTTCTCCAAAACGTTGTCTACTCTCTAGTAAATCGACCTTTTCTTTAGCACAATACAGTACTTTACAGTTGAAGTAACTATTCCTAATCTGAGGTACCCTTTCACACAACTCGTATCAGTCTTTTCAGGCCTGATTTGCATAGAACTTGATTTATGGCAGCTCAGTTTGCCTTTAGTGCTACAGAGATGGCATTTTCCCTATCTTGGACTTTGAATTCAAAAGGGCTTTAAAACAAAAAGGGCTGCTACCTACATCAAGCTAAATTCACAGAGTAGGAAAGTGCCCCGAAAGGACCACTACCCAACTCTTCTAGCAGTAGAGTAGCATTTACACAGCAGCAAACCCTCTTTGCCTTAGTAAAGATGCTTCACTGAATAATGGCCTTACAGTGGACACATCTGCATAGACACAATACTACGATTCACCTAAGGTTAGGCCAAGGCGGTATTTCAGTAGATTGTACTGCTTTTGGTTTTCTATGAATTTATGTACTGAACTGAGTTTTTTAAAAGCCTTACTTTTTTTAAAAAAATAGAAATAAAATGTTGTGGATTTATGAGTGTGTGTGTGTGTGTGTGTGTGTGTGTGTGTGTGTGTCCCGTATTCAGGGGACATCCTCTTCATTATGACATAGAAGATATATTGCTCTCTTCAGAAAATGCAAGAAGCTCAGCTGGATTACAGAGAGCCCACATCAACTGAACAGTGACTGGATCCCTCTAATAGGGATCACTGGATTCCTGTTGGATTTATCCATTATGATGCAGATCACTTGGTCTCCTTTCAGATTCCTGCCAAGTTAAAAAGGCTGTTGCTGACATTCTCTGTGGACAAATACTTTTATTTGCTAAGCAGTAAAATCCAAACAACAGGGAGACAAGACCCATGGCTTGTTTGGAGCATGGATCAATCTGGACTGTGGACATTTCATGACAACAGCACTAAATGTCAGCAATCAATTGGCCTTTCTAAGAAAAAGTTCAAATGCAAGACATCTGCAGGGTACTCCCTCTTTGTCTTAGCACTGGTGAACTTGCTTACAGGAATTCTGTCAAGCATCTGTAGTCATAACTGCTCTTTGTAACAGTTCTCATGAAGAGTTAAGATAATATCATCAGAAGGGATATATTTCTGGGTTTGATTGTAGTTTTTCATAAGATAGTCTATCTTTGGCCAATGACATTGTGTTTCAAGTGCATTTTGAGGTGATCCTTATTAAATAGGACAGGATGATATTTTTAGGTTTATAGCTGTGTTTTCCAGCATTCATGTTTTCGATGTTAAAGAACCAATGAATCAAAAGATACTGATTGGCCAAAAAGCCTTTGGGAAACCATGAACTCTGGTAACATTTAGTGTGTGGATGTGGATGTGTGCATTTGCACAAGTGTGTGTGTGTGTGTGTTTCTCTCTGTGTCCCTGGTAATTGCAAAGATGCAAACATATTGACAAAGTCAGCTCTGTAGTTGGTGTTAAATCTGTTCAAAATTTGCTATTACTGAAAACTGTTCCTTGACCTGATTTTAAAAAAAAAAAAGACTGCTGATTTGTACTCTCTCAAATGACTTTATTGCACTATAGAGCAGCTCAGTCTCAGGAATTTACTTGTTACTTTGACTGTGTAAATAAAGCTTTCTGATTCCATAACTTGCTACCAAGTGAAAATCTTTTTTTAAAATGCTTGCCTGTGTTTTCATGATTGCCAATGCACCTTCACTGTTGCTAAATTTCTTCCATTGCTTCTTCAAAAGGACTGGATTCAGGAATTTTCTTTGTAACTACTGAGATGTATGGATATTTTTAGTTACTCTTTAGTACATAGGTACTAAAGGATAGGATCAAATTTCAAAATGACCAGAATAAATTAGAAGGTTGGGTCAAAGCTAACAAAATGAAATTCAACACTGAGAAATGTAAGGTACTGCAATTAGGGCAGAAAAATAAAATGCACAGATATAGGATGGGGAACACCTGGTTGAATGAAACTACATGTGAAAGGGATCTAGGAGTCCAAGTAGACCACAAGTTGAACATGAGTCAACAGTGTGATGCGGCAGCTAAAAAGGCCAATGCAATTTTAGGCTGCGTCATTAAAAGTATAGTGTCTAGATCAAGGGAAGTAATAGTGCCACTCTATTCTGCCTTGGTTAGGGCCCACCTGGAATACTGCATCCAGTTCTGGGCACCACAATTCAAAATGGACATTGAGAAACTGGAGCGTGTCCAAAGGAGGGTGACTAAAATGTTGAAGGGTCTGGAAACCATGCCCTATGAGGAATGACTTAGGGAGCTGGGGATGTTTAGCCTGGAGAAGAGAAGGTTAAGAGGTGATATGATAGCCCTGTTTAAATATTTGAAAGGGTGTCATATTCAGGAGGGAGCAAGCTTGCTCCAGAGACTAAGACCCGGAACAATGGATGCAAGCTACAGGAAAAGAGATTCCACCTGAACATTAGGAAGAACTTCCTGACAGTAAGGGTTGTTCGACAGTGGAACAAACTCCCCCGGAGTGTAGTGGAGTCTCCTTCCTTGGAGATCTTTAAGCAAAGGCTAGATAGCCATCTGTTGGGTATGCTTTGATTGAGAGCTCCTGCATGGCAGGGGTTTGGACTGGATGGCAGTCTTTTCCAACTCTACGATTCTATGGCCTGTTACAGACTGCCAAAATAAAGCTGCTTCGGGTCTCTTTGGAGGTATGCTATTTAAATGATGCATGGGTCCTAAGAGTCCGGAAGTCGCGCCAAAGCCACACTCCGTTCCTAAGCACTGGAGTGCAGCTTTGGTGCAGCTTCTGGATTCTTAGGACACATGCATCATTTAAACAGCATGCCTCCAAAGAGACCTGAAGCAGCTTTATTTGGGCAGTCTGTAACAGGCCTATGATTCTGTGCCCATGGACTACAAGCACCATCATTCTCATCCTGCATGGGCAGCTTCCTTGGGATGGCAGGATGGCAGCCCTTGTGGAGAGTAGCAGGTTGGAAAAGACTGGAATCTGGCCCTGCATGTGGTGCTAATTCATATGCTAAGCATTATAGTCTCTTTCTCTTTCTCCTCCCCCATGTCACATACAGTCCTTGCTTGCAGACTGCCTTAATAGGCAAAAATGACACTACAGAGAGCCTAAATACCCTAAAGGCATCAGATCGTGTCTAACGTGGAAGTCAAGCAGGGTGAGACCTGGTTAGTACTTGGATGAGAGATCACCAATGAGTAGCAGGACCTGTAGGCTATATTTCAGAGGAAGGAACTGCTAAAACCACCTCTGAGTATTCCTTGCCTAAGAAAACCCTATGAAATCCATAAATTGAGAGTTTAAAGACACATACAAAGGCTAGTTCATCTGGAAGTACTTCTGGGAAGCTGAAGGAAAACAAGGCTTTCAGATTCAAAGAACAGAACCCTAGAAAGTCTGCCTGTGTGCACTGTGTGGGTTCTCTGCACTGGCCAGACTAACAGAGGATATATTTGTAAGAAACAGAATAGTCAAATGCCACAAATATCTGCTTTAACGCTTTAAGAGCATGGTGCATGGAGGAAAGAGAATAACAGAGCCAACTGTCTCATAAGAGTCACAACAACCAAATGTTGAAATCTATTCGATTTCCACAACTGGATGATGAAATGATAAAACAGCAGGGTCAAACATGTGTTCTTCAGAAATGAAATATGATAAGTGTTTATTAATTATTACCTGTTTAAAATCATGTTTACATCACATTTTAATGTTCAAAATTGCAAATTAATTTATACTAACAACAGCATGTATCTTGAATCTATAAGTCTACTTAAGTTTGTAGGGGACAGAACTGAGAAGTTTTGCAACATCTGTATTCACAGATCTGTATTCACCTACAGGCCACTATGGCATTACAATGTATGGCCATATGTTGCACAAGGGTAGCCAGTGGAGTGACATGCACCATGGCCCTGATGTGCAATGGGCACCAGTGCATATGGGGCACTCCCTTTGTGCATCTGAAGAATGGCTAGGAAGTGCTGGAGTTCAATAGGACTTGCCCAGTGTGCATCAGAAGTGCCTAATGTGGCAAACATCTGGAAAACCAAAGTTTGGGAATCACTGGATTAAAGGGTTAAAATCAGTGGGTGGTGACAGCTCAGCTAGATGATCTCCAGGGGTACCATCTGCAAAGGATTAGGAGATGAAACCTCATGACAAGGTGTGACTGTAGCAAACACAGGTTTTTTTATTAAGCAGCTCCCACCTGGTTATGTGCCGTGAGTTAATTCTTTCTGCTACAAATATGTCTTCAAACACTCCTGACAGGGGACTTTTCTTCATAACTCATATCTTGAAAAACCCTCTTCGTTCAGAAACTTGGAACCTGGCTATTCTGACAAATGCCCAAGCCAGACTTGGTCTCCCTGTATTAGTAAACCTTCCCTCTAAATTGCAGCCCATCACACAATGCGATATTCATTTAGGAGGTGGTGAAGGCATTAATATTCAGTTATTACGGCATCTGAAGGGCACTGGGGAAGCAAAAGGTGTTACTTTACAGAAAATGTTTTAGCACCATTGATTCCCAAAGCAATTCCTCCTTCATAAGATGTATTGGGCACATTCAGCCACAGCTTTCAGGTACACAGGAAACATTACAACCTCTTGAGTCTCGGGTTGTTAGAACCCAAGTTTAAAATAAGCTATTACCAACACCTAGAGCAGAGATAAGATGGAGGCCAAGGCACGGCTGGTATTTTCTAACACAGCAATGGAAAATCAGGCTGAATCCTGCTGGTTCTTCATCTCTAGAGCAGACCTACTGCATCATTTTTTGTTTGGTGACTCAACACGCAAGTTGATCTGTTCAAGCTGGGACCAGCCATAGGATTCACGCTATTGTCATTAACTCACAACATACTGTATTTCCAGGTCTTATTCCACCTTCATTTCCCCCACACCAAGCTATAAGTTTCCTTAAGAACAGCTGTAGTAATTTGAAGCTTATACTTCCTGTCCACATGTCTGGTCATTGTTCCATGCTGCAACTGATGTACAATGGTCCCTCCATATTCGCTGGGGTTAGGGCTGAAGGACCCCTGTGAATGTGGAAAAAGCACAAATAATAAAACACCACTATTCTTTTTATGTAAGAGAACACCTTCATAGGAATCTCCAGGTCCTCCAGTGCAACTCTGTGGTCAACACCTGTCAGAAGTTGATCATAGAATCATGTTGGGGGGGGCCTACAAATGCCTAAAGAAGTGTTTTCTATAGAAACTTCCAGGTTCTAATGCACAACTCTATGGTCACCTTCTGGCAGAGTTGTGTTGGAGGACTTAGAGATACATAGAGCGACCATATTTATCAAAACCGCAAATAGTCAAAGCCACAAAAGTCAAAGCCTTAATTGTGGAGTGTCAACTGTACAATCTTTTCCTAGCATCACCAGTAGGATAACATACCCCATCATCCTGCATTAACACACATAGGCTAAAGCACAGCAATTAAGTGCGGCAGGACCATGTCTGAACCATGATACTAATATTGGTTCATATTCACAACCCAATTTAGTTTAGTTTAATTTAGGGAGTACATAGGTACCATGAAATTTCCTACTTATCTCCATTAACCAGGCAGCAGCCACTGCAATTGATGGATGTCTCTTCCCTTGTCAGTTAGGAAGCAGCTGACTGATGATCCCACCCAACTTTCATGCAAGAAATTCTGGCATGAGAGGGAATTGCAATAGGGAACCTGCTTTTGGATGTCACACCGGCAGTCATTCAAGGGAAGGAGTGGGAATGCCTGGTAAGTAGGGATTGGGGTGGGTGAGCTGAATTGGTAGATACTACATAGCTATGAATGTAAATTCACATTCACAACTGCGTTGGTGAATTCTGGTCGGCATCTTTAATTTTCTGGGCATTGCATCGTTAATTTTCTTCCTGGATGACACCACTATGGTCTCCAGTTGATAGAAAAATCCCTGTCAAAGGCTTCCAAAGAAAATTCAGCCCCTGCTAAGTGCACGTATTTTTGAGAAATTAAGCCTTACCATCTGGCACATGTTCTGGAAGTCAAGCATATTTTAGTGAAATACAGAGAGCTAGAAAACAAACAATAATGACATAAATATGAAGCATGTAAAAATAAAGACTGCTTGCTTCTGGTTGGATAATTAGCCATCCTTCTCTTTCACACCATTCTGAAATGCAGAAACCAAATCACAATTTATAAAATAGGAATTAAAGCAATTAAGAATTCTCTGGGTCTCTGGTCTTTTCCTTTGAAGAAATAATACATTTTAAAAATATTATGTGACTCCCTATGTTTGGCGTTGGATGGCAACACAAATATCGACAGATTAATTGAATCATTAAAATTAATGCTATGACTGAAGAATATAAAGGTGAGGAAATAAGAAAAAATGTCTTAACAAAAATCTAAAATCAGGAAAGTCTCCAAGTACAGTGGGTTCATGGGCAAATGTTATAAAACCTTTGGCCATGAATTCATCTCCCAACTTAAGACACACTTTAATTATACCCTTGTTGGGAAACCTGTCTCCATCTTTGCAAATAAACCACAATAGTAAAAATACCCAGGCCAGAAAGAGATGGCATACAAGTAAAGCCTGACTGATCAATTGAATCAGGGCATGAAAATCCCTGATAATCATATTATTTAGCAGGCTGAATAAATTTATAACCAGTCAAAAGTGGCCAAATAGGCTTCATGTCCAACAGGAAATTGGCAGATGTCGTCTGAAGATCATGGAACATAACACAATGGGTGATGGATTTACCTCTACTATAAGTGAACTATATACAGTACAATCTCATGCGTTAAGGTCTTTGTAAATGTTGTCGATTCAAATCCATTTACACTAAGCAGGGACCAAGACAGGGTTTTCCATGATGACTGCTTCTGCTCAATGTAGCCTTAGAAACACTAGCTGGATTACTTTGGGATGCTGAAGAGCTTCATGAGGTAAAAACATCAGGCGCAAAGCATAAACATAAAGATTATGCAGATGACTTAATGCTATTTATAATAGATTCTTTCTCCCCAAAGCTGCTGTGCACTGGGATCTATTCTTGAGACATTCCAGTGGTACACTGGCTTAAAGATAAACTTAGCAAAGTCCAGTGTTACAGTAAAAGAGGAAGCATGACTCAAATATCTTCTCAAATTACTAATGAAGTATGCAAGTGCCTTCACATCTAGGGAACCAAGGAGCCTTCTCAATTGGTTCACAGGAACTTCAAATTACTATATGACTGGGCTAAAATAATAATAATAATAATAATAATAATAATAATAATAACCTGTTTACTAATTTTCTAATTTCTTATTCTAATCAGTATATCAGGGCTCATAAGAACTGAAAGTGTAGCAAAGTAGGTTATAAAGTTTGTTGTTAGTATCTGTCTTGCCCTTGCGTGTTCTCTTTTGACTATGCTATCCAGGAAACAGTCACGTTTCATGGCAGCAGCCATCTTAAGATGGTTCCAGGATAACTCAGACCACCATGGAGAGGTGCATTTCATTTCAGGAATTGCTGGGTTAAACCGACCTGGTGTGGGTCTACACATGTCAGATTACTCCAGGCTTCACCGGAGTATTCTCACCCCAAATTTGCCCTTACCTGTTCTCTTTTGCTGCAGGTTTTCTGCTCTCGCAGGCAACAACAGGCAGCTGCCTTACCATGTGGCTCTCGTTTGTTGTCCAGCCACTCTGCTGATGTTAGACCAAGGCACCCAGCCATGCCAGCAATGTTGGGCACCTCGGCCCAACTTGGGAGTAACTTGCATGCATAGTCAGTGGCATCACTAGGGTTGGTGTCACTTGGTGCAGTAACTCATGGTGTCACCTGCCATTGACCTCTTTCCATATACACTATACAGAATGCTGTGTAATGTTTTTTGGACTGATATTACTTATAAATCATAATTCCCATATATCGTAGTAATAGTTGTGACATAAACAGCTAGCACAATTAAAATTATACTTTTACACTACAATATCATGCACACAGCTTAAATGTGTTTACATATGCATAGTTTCATGTGCTTTTTACATTCAGTAAAATGTCAAGTTTATATACACACACACACACACACATATATATATATATTTGAAATTTTAATTTTCTTTTTTAAAAAAAAACAGGGGCTGCTACTTTCTCCTCCAACTGAGCCTCACCCCACTCACACAATCTCTTCAAGGCCTGTTTCTGTCAAAATGCAGACATTTGAGTGTTAGTTTACATGTTATAAACCGCTTAGGGAGTGCTTAAGTGCACTGATAAGCAGTACAGAAATGTACTTGCTATTGCTATAGTGTCACCTCCTCTTGGGGTGTCATCTGGAGCAATCTGAACCCCTTGCATCCCCCTAGTGATGCCATGGTGGTTTGCAAGCACTGCAAGTAAAAAGACAGTTGCTCTTGTTGCTGTGAACAGAGCTGAAAAACCGCAACAAAAAGTAAATTATTTAAATGTGAATTGGGGGAAGAAGCCACAAATTTGGTCTCGATATCATGAAGACAATCTAGACCTGATTTGAGATTTTGGCCCTTGAAGATGTAAACAGCAAGCCTGGGGGAATTTGGGGTAAATCATTTGGGTAGATTGAATGATGTATTCTGAAAAGTAAGAATAAAAAGTCTATTATTATTATTATTTATTATTATTATTATTATTATTATTATTATTATTATTATTATTATTTTGAAAGGACAGAAACAAAACCAGAGATGTTCTGGTGTTTCCAGTTCATCTGGATGAGCCCTTACTTGAGCTTATTCCTCATCCATCCACCTTCTTGCAGAATTCAGAAACTTCAGCAGTCAAATTTAACCATTCTCTTCTTCCTTCTTAGCTGTCTCCAGCCGAGGCTAAAAGGCAAAGAATCTCTCATACACACCCATGCTCATAAAAGTCTAGTGCAAAAATAAATCCTCAATCACCCTCCCCTCCGCCACAGGTTCAACTTCATTCCATAAAAAAAGGAGTGCTTTGAAAAAAAGGAACAGAATAAAAATATCCTTGGCAAAGAGGAAGATGGAAAATACATTTAAGAAGCTTTGAAACATCAAAAGTGTCTGTGTGCAAATAGCATAAGGAATATAAGGAAAATGCACAGATGTTTGAGTGACCTCTTACACTGAGAGAGGGTACAGCCAAAAATGGACCAGATAACAAGTGGAATAATCAGATGGTGTTCTTTTCATTAGCATCTGTTTAATCCTGTGCTCTGAAAAGCTTTATTTACTATTTCCATGAGCCTAGCTACAATCCTCTTCAATTGTAACTGGTACAATATGTTGCTCAAACCAAGAAATGCTTTACAATACAAATATAATCCAAACAAGTCCGAACAGAAGAGGTAGCCATCAAATCTGAGAAGTCTGGGCTCACTTTAGTCACAGCTATCTGCTTTATGCAGAATTTACACGTGACTAAAAACAGCTTCCAAGATCATCTTGTTCTGGAATGATTTTGTATCAATGTGGTGCAAACATATATGAAGATACCAGCTGGAATCCTGTATAGGAGATACTATGTATAAGCACCATAATATAAGGATTGTGAAAACAGTTGGCCCTCCATATAAAAGGATTCTTCCTCCATGGATTCAACCATCCATGGCTTGAAAATATTCAAAAAATACATGAATTACAAAAAGTAAACCTTGATTTTGCCATTTTATATAAGGGACACCAGTTTACATTTTATATACCATTGCATTTAATGAGACTTAAGCATCCATGGATTTTGATATTCACAGGGGGTCCTGGAACCAAACCTCAGCAGATACCAATGGTTCACTGTATATTACAATCAGAAGTACATAACTTCAGATTACACATTCATGATTACCATAGAAGATTCTGGCTGATCAGTGTATTGTGGATCATGTGTATTGGTCTCCCAGTTTGGGCTATGATCCATTCACAACTTTGAAAATATAGCTTATTGGTCTAGAAGAGCATGCCCATTAAAACAACAACAACAAAGCAATAATCTAGTGCTAAATTCATTTTTGTTGTGATACGACTTCACATTGACTGAGTTATGGCAACCCTATCCTAGAATTTTCTTGACAAAATTTATTGAAAGATGTTTATGCAGTCATTTATGAGTGTGATTTGCTCAAGGTTACCCAGTGGGTTTCCATGACTAAGGGGCTTGACAGACAGGCACTTTATGCTGGCCTGGACACGGACCAGGAAACCCCATCCATGACGCACGCCATGATGATGTCCATGGTGCGCATTGCCCAAAAGACACTGGCCAGAAAGGGCATTACCATGGCACACAAGCACGCCTGTTACACCCCTTCCAGGAAGCTGCTCAGAGAAGCTTCTTTTAGGGAGCAGGTTGATGCTGCAGTGTGTGGCTGCTTCGGCACCGACCTGGGGCAGGAAGGGGTGGTTTCCATTTGCCCATCTGTACTGCCCCATGGTCTCCCAGAGTCCTAGTCCAACACTCAAACCACTATAGCATGCTGGCTCTCATTAAATTCATTCACTAAATGGTTCCTTAAATTTGGTATAGTTCAGGGCCTTGGCATGCCCTGCTTAACTTTTATGAAGAGCCCCTTTCCCACTGGCCAGTAAGTCTCTTAATCTTCAATGTATGGTGAAAGAGAGTACAAAATGAAGGCTTTTTCTAAAACAACTGCACCAAGCCTGCAGAGATGGTCAATAATTGAGACTGACTGCAGTAGCCAGCACAGACAAACTATTCTGCAAAACAGCATTTGTTTAGAAATGCGGGATGGGGATAAAGAGCAGGGGCAGAGAAGTCACACAAGCCAAGCCAAGCCAGGAGGGTGGCATGGCAGTATGGCAAGTCAGCATTTTTATGGCAGAGGGCAAATGAAAGAAAATTGCAGAGCTAAGTGTGCAATCGCTGACAAGGATTGAACCTTATGGGGTTGAGACAAGAGGTGGAAACAAATCTTGCTGGAATTGAGATTTTTGATGAAAGTATCCATTTTGTACCTGCTGAGACTCAATGCAAGACAAAGCATGGCTTGCATGGGGTAATATACACTCCTGTGAAACCTATGGTACATTTCGTGGGGGGGGGGGGGGGGGGGGAGATGGCACAGAACTATATGTGATTGAGTGAAAATGAACATAACTGAAAAATACACATGTATCATGCTTTAGTGGGAATCATGTGGTTCTTCACATGTTTTTGGCCTTCAACTCTCATAGCCAACATAGCCAATATTAAGGAATGCTGGGATTTATAATTCAACAACTTCTAGAGAGTTGTATGACTTTCACTCCTCTTTTTGTCAATGGAGGAATGAATATATTATGTTATGTGTATACAAAATATGTACATAAGCAAAATGCACACAGAAAATTTGTATATATCTCCATTTCGGGGGGAAAAGTATCAGGGTAGGCTGTATTTCAGAGGGAGGTACTAGCAAACCCCTGTGAAATTCATGGGGTCACCATAAATTGACAGGCAACTTGAAGGCACATACACCCAGAGGTTTTTGCCACGATGTAAATGTAGAATGAGATGAGAAAGTAGGAGGGATTCAAAGAAATGGAACTGAATCAAGATTGAGAGATTTTCACATCCCTAGTTCAGACAGGCTCAAATGAGCTAAAAAGATACATTAATAGAAAACACATACACAGTATTATGCATGCAATGCAAACTTTTGTGAATAAGTAAAGGAAAGCAAAACAGAAATCTGATCTCATTAGAGGGAATCATAAACCACATATCTTTATTTGTTAAATTAACCTGCTACAAAAAGTAAAGCCAGACATGTTACTGCAGATCAATGCTATTATGACTATATCTGTAACAGAATTTATGTTTTGTTGTGATAAAACCAACTGCCACTTCAGGCAACTGTCAATAGAAGACACACAAACACATTTAGGGATTATTATGAGAAACCTGAAACCACCTCTGAAGGCACCTGAAGTATCAATCCAAAAGAACATCAATATTATGCACTTACTTTGCATACTACTGTATTGTTTTGTAATTCACCTTAGGGCAAAACTCAGTGTATGACTATAATCCATGCAGTTAGTAACTACATAAATGCTTTCTAAAAGAGTAAATAGCAAATGCCAGAGGCCCTTTTTAGATTGGGATTATGGTGGGAAATCTGAAAGCTTTAATTTTATGGTCCTTGATGCTGTGCCAATCTGGATCAGGAATTTGCATCTATTCCTCCAAAAGCAAACAGCAGGTGTTGCGGCTCTGATCTAGATCCAGTGAAAGAGAAAGCATGGGATGGGGGACCTGACTGGATGCAGTCAGTGGATGTTCCACCTCTGGTGTGAAGGCTTCCTCTCCTGTTACCTTGAGTCAGCAGATCAGTGGCTGAAGATGACCTAGCACAGAACTGAGCTCTGCTTTGCAGTCAGGAGAGCTGTTGTACTAAGGTTCACTCTTCAAATGGAAGATATACAATTTGGCTGTGGTGTACTTACATAGGTTGAAATTATCCATATTGCTAAGGAGTCTACCTGGCCCTGCCCACATTGTTTTGGTTCCACCTTGTACACTTAGACCCACCCACTGCTGGACATACAGATGCTTCCCAAACTGGAATTTAGTCCACAAAGTAGAAAAGGTGCTCCACCCATTGGTTAAAGCCCTCCTACCTCCCTCCAGAGTCTTAACATGGATTAGGTCCTCTGGTAAATTAGGAACAACCTAAAGGCACACCACCACCACCTGTTCTTTAGTTATTTTTAAAAAATATATAATTGCTAATTGTTGTGTTCATCACAACAGATTTAGCACTTGTGAGGAAATGAGTTGCTCCAGGGCCCAATAAAGACTTACCTTGCCATTTACAAATCATCACATCAAAACTATGGTCACACAGTGAGCCCGTGATATTGGCAGGTTAGAAATCCATGGACTGGAGCTCCTGTGCATTGCTCTACCCTATATTAACCAATGGCAGCACACTCCCATGGGCATGCTGATGCGGGTTTGTGCATGTTGCAACTCATCAACTAATACGAGCTTGAGCTCCCATGTTTTTTCCTATCTGTTGAGAGGCCCAGAACCCAAACCCTGGTGATGTATTATATTCACCACTGAGGCCATAAACCTATGTCTGCAACAGTGATGGTAGGAGAGCAAAATAAGGTCACTGCCCCCCCCCCCCCGAATTCTGGATAACAGATTTTTCCTCTGTTGCCCAAATTTCCAATATTGCAGTAACTTAAAAACTTCACTCAAGCATTTGGAAATACTTCCACTTCTGAATCCTGCTTGTTCTTTATATATGACTTGCTCATTTTGTAACCAGTCGGTTAACTTGAAAACATTTGGAAATACAGTTTAGGTACAGAAAGAAAATGGGTGGGAAAAGTTAACAAAGAAATAGGCATGCAGCAAATAGAAATGTTTTAGGTATGAATGTAGACAATGTACATTGGTATATTTTTGACGACAGAAGGAAAATGGGGGCAGGGAACAATGGCCTAATTTTGCACACATCACTATAAGTCATAACTCTCTGCATTGTATCACTTCAGGCTGCATGTAAGAACTCACATGACCCAACAGTTCATGTCAAAAAATAAATCCTTACACAGAAGGATTTATGGACCTCCAAATTACTAAAGGATCAGATTCAACAGGCTGAGATCTGATGTCTTTGACAGTATGCTCACACTGTTGCTTAAGTGGGGAGCCTGCTCCCTCTTCCACACTTCATTCCTGGTTGCACAACAGCAGCCTGCAGTCTTACAGGTACAACTCTGTCCCCTCATCCATCATTCATCTGTGGGGTCTCATCCCACTGCATCCTGAGTGTCCTTGTGCAGCTGGAGAAGGAGAACCAACTGATGTCTGAGAGGCAGAGCTGTTCCCTTCAGCCCTTTGACTGCTGTTCCACATCTTAGATATGGGGTGAGGTACAGTATCTCCCCTTCTTCAATATCTCCCCAAAATACAAATGTTAAATCACTAAGAGAATTCTGGTCTCTTAACACATAAGAAAAGAGGATTTGATATGAAATGAGGATCAAATAGACACCCAAATCTGTCCACTACAGATCATAAATAGTCCAGAAATGAAGATGGAAGGAGTGTTGCTATTCCAGTCAACTGATTTTCATTTCAAATGCCATCCAAGAGCATGCTGAAATGGCAAAAAAGAGGAGGTGCAGTACGCTTGTGATTCAATGCTAAGGAAAGCCAAAATTATGTTATTATCTCTTTCTTAATCCAAGATGACTTTAAAGCTGCAGCAGCAACAGAGGGTATAATCATTTGGCTCTGAACCCAAGAAACCCGACACCAGTTCTTTCAGCTCGCTATTCAGCCATCACAAGATAGCTCTCAACATGCACAGCTATTCTTAGAGGACAAAAGCAATGTGATGAGGACAGAAGCAGAGTAGTCATGGGAGCCTGAGCTCTTTCCAAGACAATGAGAGTAAACATAAAAATAGCTGTGTTTCTCAGGGTAGTGGTGGAAGATGAAGCAATCTCAACACATCAACATTGTCAAGAATGCAAATACAGGGGGAAACATTCCTCAGAAATGTTGGGCACAGATCTACCCTGGTTCATAGCAGTTACATGTCCAAGACTTTTTGAAAGCAGCCTGAATAATCACACGGACTAGCTTTGAAACAACCCACTCAGTTGTCTGAGAACAAGTGCTCATTTTTAAGATTAAAGAAGACAGATGTGTTATAAAAAGAAAACCCACAGTGGGTCTTTGAGCCTAGTTTTGCAACTGAAATAACAGATGTCCATAGCAGTGAATCAAATGCTGTCTCAGACACCTGAGTTGTCCCTCCTACTATACTTCAGAAAGGTTGCATGCAACTTTTAAAAAATGGTTAAATGCTTTGCATTATGTTTCTACGACTGGCTTATTAAAACAGATTTTTAAAAGACACATTCTTAACTCTTCCAGAAGTGGGGAGGAGAGCTCTTGTTGCTGCTACAATGTGCAACCATTAGAATAGCGCGGAATCAGTTTTTGCTGCAAATTTGTATGATCCAGAACATCCTGGAAAAAATCGTGTGGGGCTGGATGTAATGAGGTTGCTGGCAAAACAGCCTTGCTAACATATCTCTCTTCATTTTTAGGACAATGCTTTTTCTCCAGTTTTGAGTGGGAATCTGTGCATGAAACTCTGAACTTTCCAAATGTCAGCAAAGCCATAGGGATGCAAGTTAGTCATGTTTCAATTAAGATCTAGACAAATTTGGCACTAACTTCTTTAGGAGATTAGCCTAGAGACAAAATGACCACTTCCTCTGAATTGTGTTCCAAAAACAAAACAGGAGAAGAAATAGGTCCCAGTGAAATAATATGGTTAGATGTACCCAACCAGACAGTTAAGACTGAAAAGATTTGGGGAGGGAGGGCATAGAACACATCAGTCTTCAATTTTTTTCCTTGTTGTTTGCTTGACAATGACTAGTATTTTAGCTACTCAGTATGAGCTACTTGTTAGAAGAGCTAGTCTTTTGAGGCACATATATACTGTGAGTGGCTACTGCATCAAAGCTGAGAGAAGATAAATTTTTAAAGGTGTACAGAAATGTCCACATGTTCAATTAGGCATGTTTCAGCTTTCTGTTACAATCAGAGGCGCCTTTATTTATGCAGTTGCTTTAGAATTACATCTACAGCTTCTGCAAGGTTGTTCACATAGCCATCTGCAGTCACTTCTGGGTGTTGTTCATCACAAGGCCTACAGAGGAGACAAAAGGAGACAAAAGGAAAGCGTAAGTGGAGTAAGGAATTGTGCATATAAAGAATGATGATCAATATAATCTCACTATTTGGAAGCTACAACATTCCCAGGTTTCTGCCAACCCAAACAGTGCCAATCGCTTGTCAGGCATAAGGATAATGTATGGGTAGGACAATGGTAAAAATGAATAGCAGCCAAACCTTGTGCTCATTGTCACATTGATTTAATCCTCCCCCCTTTTCTAACACCTGAAAAGTGGAAAAAGTGATCATGCTTGTGATTCTCCAGCCAAATGACACACTGGACCATGCAAATGCCTGCTTGGTGACTGTTGGGACTGCTTGTATGTCATGTGTGCACCAGCCATTACTTAACTCCGTTCACTATAAGTCAATGTCTGGGCAATTTATGCAGAGCTTGAGTATATTACATTTTTTTTGACTACAGCTCCCACAATTCCCCAGCCAGGAGTTATAATCCATGAAAGTAACTTTTCCAAACAGAATTCTGTGTAACTGAACAACAAATTCCATGTAATTGAACATAGTTGAATAAAAGATTTGGAAATTTTCTGGGCCCTTTCTGTGATGATAACCTGCACTTATAGCAGGGCTGGGGAACTACGCGGCTATTTATATGTTATAGAACTGCAACTCCCTAGCCAGCACAGGCCTCAGAGATGATGGGAAATGTTGCCCAACAACATTTGGAAGGACAGCCCTAAATGAGAGTATAGGATGTAACTTTTATATAGTGAAGTGCCCAAATACACCCTTCATTGGAGCATTATAAATTGATTGTTTTCATGTATATGACTAAACTTTGTCTAGGTATGCCCTGTGAACGTCACGCCAGTTTAACTGCAGCATTGTGGATCCAAGGCTAAAGCTTCCTCTTTTTGTCCCTTGTTCATTCTCTGCATTTGTTCTGCTCCCCCTCCAATCTCTACTTTTGGATGTAAAGTTCAAACTGTATTTTGATCAGAAGTTTCTGATCAAATGTTCCAGAAGGTAGGCAAAGGGTTTGGGGCTCATCCATAATGGGAATCAGAACTGGATGTGCATCCTAGGACTTTGGTTCAACACTTTAAAGACTTCAGGGATGGGCATGAGAACACAGTAATGCATCTTCAACCACTCTCCATTTCCTCTTTTCAAGTGTGTAAAAGGCAAGAATATATTTACTGTAGAATATTTCCTCAGCCTGTGAATACTCATTTCCCAAGGGATGTTATGTTGGCTACAGCTACCACTTGCACGATTCAATAGGTAACTTGTCAGAACAAGGTCTGTGCTTTAGTTCTTGAGGCAACACTACCAAGGGTTTCTTCTCTTCTGATCATATTTCTGAAATCCTTTAACTGTAGGAGTGTCCTGTGTGCATTAAATTCCTAGCAAAACCCCTGAGGGGGTTATTCTTTATCAGTTGTCCACAGACATAGACAATTATAAAAATATCAGTTGCCAGAAGATATTGATTTATGAGTACGTTTGTCAAGCAATGATACAGTCACATGAAGCAAACTCTATCTTCACTTACTTTCTCATATGAATTAAATTACTTAGAAAACCTCTTAACACTATCCATCTTTGGTTGTATGCAGAATGGGTGATTCTGGCAGGGCTGAAAGACCAGTTTTCTGTTCTTGGGTTCCTTCAGGGGCCACAGACACTACCATTGTGTAAAAAAGCACAAAGTAAACAGCAAACCAGAAGTGGTTAAAATGTTGCTTTAGGTTTGGAAAAACAAGTATACATTCATTGTAAGGGGGACCCTGTGACGTATTGAAAAAGTGAAGTGCCATTCCTGAAAGCTTTCAGCATAGGCAATTCATTTTTTATTTGGTCAAAAAAGAGGGGTAAAGGAGCCTAGAAAGATCAAAACTGCAAAAACTGCTTAAGAGTTGCACCTTATCTATCCCTGCCATGGGCAGACAGGTAGCCAGACAGGTGGATACTTGCTGGAACAAGATACATGTCAAGATGGATGGAGAAACAGACCAACTGGCATGCAGACACAAAATTTTTAAAGATTGAGATATAGAAGGCTACAAACTGGTAAAAGAAAGTGAAATTTAGGCCAGAAAGTGACTTGATGCATTCACATCCTTGCGTGGACCTAGGCAATAAACAGAGGCCTGGGGGGTGCTTGTGGCATGCAGAAATAGCATCATGAACTGAGCCAATGAGAAAGTATGGTGTATCCCTTGTGAAGCACTTAGACTAAAGGAACTGATAGAATTAAAAGGAAAATGTTTTTATTACTGAAGAAGTGATAGTGATGATACAGGCCAAGGTTGGGAGTTTCAGCCAAAACACAGAATTCCTGAACCTTCTCACTAAGCGAAGTGACCAGTGGGTCCCACAGGGCTCTGTCTTGCGCCCAGTGTTATTCAACATCTTTATCAATGACCTGGATGACAGAATTGGGAGCATACTTATCAAATTTTCAGATGACACCAAATTAGGAGGAATAGCTAATACCCCAGAGGACAGGATCAAAATTCAAAATGACCTGAATAGACTACAAAGCTGGGCCAAAGCTAACAAAATGAAATTCAACACGGAGAAATGTAAGGTACTGCACTTAGGGCAGAAAAATAAAAAGCACAGATATAGGATGGGGGACAACTGGCTGAATGAGACTACATGTGAAAGGGACCTGGGAGTCCAAGTAGACCACAAGTTAAACATGAGTGTACAGTGCAATGCGGCAGCTAAAAAGGCCAATGCAATTTTAGGCTGCATCAATAAAAGTATAGTGTCTAGATCAAGGGAAGTAATAGTGCCACTGTATTCTGCTTTGGTCAGGCCCCACCTGGAGTATTGTGTTCAGTTCTGGGCACCACAATTTAAAAAGGACATTGAGAAACTGGAGCGTGTCCAAAGGAGGCCGACTAAAATGGTGAAAGGTCTGGAAACCATGCCCTATGAGGAATGACTCAGGGAGCTGGGGTTGTTTAGCCTGGAGAAGAGAAGGTTAAGAGGTGATATGATAGCCCTGTTTAAATATTTGAAAGGATGTCATATTGAGGAGGGAACAAGCTTGTTTTCTGCTGCTCCAGAGAACAGGACCCAGAACAATGGATGCAAGCTACAGGAAAAGAGATTCCACCTCAACATTAGAAAGAATTTCCTGGCAGTAAGGGCTGTTCGACAGTGGAACAAACTCCCACGGAGTGTAGTGGAGTCTCCTTCCTTGGAGGTCTTTAAGCAGAGGCTAGATGGCTATCTGTCGGGGATGCTTTGATTTGGATTTCCTGCATGGCAGGGGGTTGGACTGGATGGCCCTTGTGGTCTCTTCCAACTCTATGATTCTATGTCCCAATAAGCCCTCTTAGCTTTTTGTGAAGCTTTTCAAGTGCTACTCTCTTCTGCCTTGGGAAGGCCTCACCTGGAATACTGTGTCCAATTCTGTGCACCACAATTCAAAAAGGATGTTGACAAACTGGAGTGTGTTCAAAGGAGGGCCACCAAAATGGTGAAGGGCCTAGAAATCATGCCTTATGAGGAAAGACTTAGGGATCTGGGTATGTTTAGCCTGAAAAAGAGATGGTTAAGTATTAGAAGAGGTGTCACACTAAGGATGGAGCAAGCTTGTCCAAATCTATGATTCTATGCTTCTATGATTCTACAAACATCAGTGTTTAAGGGAGAAGGACATTAGGTTGTTTCAGATGAGTCTGATCTACCTTCTCTTCATTGGGTTTAAAAAACATTAACCTCCTGGCATATCTCTCTCCCTGCCTTGTTAAAGTCAGTCATACACATCTATGCATTTAACTGCTTATGTGCATGATCTACTCACACAAGAATACAATATGGGAGGAGGGAGCAAGAACATTCCTGCAGCAAAAATTATCCTGAGAGCCCAGGTTTTAATTTTCACATATTCCTATCTCAGGGAAGTTGCGCTATGATACTGAGTTCCCACCTTATATGGTTGCTTGTATAACTGGGTCACTCAGATGAACTCTTCAGATAATAAATAAATATGCTGATTGTCAGTGGTGCAGCAAGGTAATTTTAGACACAGAGCTTAATGGTCTTATGAGGGTCAGGAAAGAAGATATGGACAGTTATGTACAACACACATGTTAACTTATCCCTCCCCCTCAATGCATTGCTTTATAACTTCTTATTCAGTCCTGATTCAGTGAAGCAAACAAATACCATTTCTGCCAGCCCTGGCGTTAAAAGAAAAAACCCACAAAGCAATGCTACCCTGACCATTAACAGGTTTGCAATTTGAACTCATTTAAATTATGACATGAGCATGACTACAGCGCTTGACACAAAACACATTTATTTGAGAGAAAGCACCACTTTATAGTAGAAAAGACTAATATATTATTACAGTGAAAATAACAAAAAAAAATTGTAGTAAAAAAATCTGTAACCAAGTATAAGCTTGGCTAGCTTCTCCCCACCTATAAAACATTTCTACAAATAAGAAGAGAGAAAGACTACCAGTGCTAGTCCAGGTGCCGATGCCAAGTTTGCTTACTGTTGCCACACATGATCTGCCACCCTTTTCTTTCTAAAGATGCAACCCAAAGGTGCCTGGGATGGTGTTGCAGGGGGCCGAGGAAATCGATGACTGCTCATCTCCAAAGCCAGAGACAGAGGTCCAAACTAGGGGGAGATGACCTAGGATTTCCCCCTCCCTGCAACCGCATTAGGACCTGCAACTCCCACCCTACTGATCTCTGTCATGGAGTGGGGGTGAGGGAGACAGGGATTATTAAGGGTATAGTTTGGGTGAAATAGCTGGAGCTTTTGATAGGCAGGATTCAACTCCTTCCTCCTCTACCCTGTCCCCAGAGGAGGTGGGGGTTCCAATGTCATTGGGGCAGAGAATCTGCTCCAGTTTTAGTCTGAGGTTTAAAGGAGATATCTAAGGAGTTCTTCTTTAATTCAACTGTATGGTTGATTTTAATTTTCAGATGACTTGGATGTTTCTTTTCAATGTTTTTCATTTCCTTGTTTTCTCCTCATGCTAAAACTGATTAGAATATGAGAAACCGCAATTCTGAAATAAGCTCAGCTTTAAAATTTATACTAAAATGGAATGCATTCACCACTTGACATCAGAGCCCCACCTTGCTCACCTGCCTGTCCCTCAACCTAGGGAAACATGTCAAACCAAACCCTGAATAACAGCAAAGACCACTCCTTCCTTCAGCCCAGGAATGCTCTGGGTGAGCTGTAGGGATGCGTCACCCAGATCTCTAGTTACAGAAAGTTAACAAAAGCAAAAGTAATTAACAGGAAACTGAGCAAATGCACAATGCTTCAGTTTACTTTGAAGTTAAGGCCACTCACAAAACCCCAGAACATACAGAGCCAACTACTGTAGTAGAAAAATCAAAACCAAACCACAACATCTGTAATCTTTTTTTGGCTACTGAATTCCTAGGCTAGAGAGTTGGAAATGGATCTAGAAGTGGTGTGAAAGATGGAATACACCTATTGCTTTTTCCTCTATACACTGATTTTCAAGGAGGCAGGAAGGCTACACAGACATGCCAAAAACCCTGAGTATATTTATGGTTGTATTGACAGTAGAGGGCCATGCTAAATAACATCCATGTTAGAGATCTATGCAAAGCTGTCCCAAAAGTCATGGTCCTATTTTGAAACGACAGTTGGCCCTCCATATTTGCAGCTTTGACTTTTGCAAATTTGATTATTTGTGGATTTAATATGTTCTCTCTATGAATCTCTTGGCCCCCCAATGCAATTCTACCAGAAGTTGACCAAAAGTCACACTGGAAGCCCTAGAGATTCCTAGAGAAAACACTTCTTTAGGCATTTGTTGGTCTTCCAGTACAATGGTCAACTTCTGCTGGATGTTGGTCACAGAATTGAGCTGGAGAACCTAGAATGCATTTTAGGTGCTCTCAGGTTTTTTAAAAAGTGTTTTTTTTATTTGTGTTTTTTCCATTATCACAGGGGTCCTGCACCACTGCAAATGTTGAGCGTTTACTGTATCTGACATTCAGTCTTGTCCTATAACAGCATCCCTGTGAAGCTCCTACTGCACAGTCTTTCTTATTTGATCCATCCAGGCAAAGAAAGCAGCAGCATTTTCATTGTGCTTAGATCCAGCTCCATGAGCTGCTGAATTACTGCTTGATGAACATGCTAATTAAGAATCTAGGATTTAGGTTTGCTCCTTTCTTCTTCACGCCTAATCTCTTTTCCTTTTCAGTTGTGCCTTTCAGGTTGTAAACCCGTGGGTATAGATTCTTCTATGTCCGATTTTCCTAAGCTGCTATGGGGGCGTTCTTGTCTGATTAGAGGGTCACATGCATTTTCAATATATAATAAGGAAAAACTCATGGTGTGTGCATCACACATATATAAAATTCCAAACAGGGTGCCTTGAAGTGAGACACAGGGTGGGATTGACAGTGACCCTCCTCAATTTAAAGGAGCAAGTTCAGAGTTAGGACATTGTAGCAGTCATATCCTAGTATCCTTTAACCTTGAGCTCAATTTTCTTTCTTTTTTTATTATTGTTGATACATAGGCCCATCTGGTAATCTGCTGTTTGTTTTGCAATTTCCTTTGCAGAGCTAAAAAATAAAGTCCAATGTTCAAAGGAATGTGTTTTCTTTCCTTTTTACACATCAGGGTTTAGTGAGATGCCAGAACTCTGCAAGCAAATGACAAGAATAAATGGTTCCCATGCCAATCGCATTTAATTTTTTAATTCAATGGGAAAAAATGATTGTTGTCGTACTGAAGCATTTGTTTTACTTCACAGCAGGAGATAAAAATCTGAGACTTGACTGCTTTATTTTGAAAATATGTCATACTTCTTCAGTAAAATTTCAAAACCACATTCCTTTAAAAGAAGCAGGGTGTTTATACTACAGATAAGCCCAGCACACCTTTTGAGGTAACAGCAGCAAGTTAAAACATAAAGACTGGAAGAAAACATCACTGTGCTGTCCATCATCTGAGTCATGATGCCAAGAATTACTTCCTTGGGATTTTTCACAATAAAATTTTTCCATTCATATGACTGAAACATTGAGAATGGTTGCAAAGGAAATATATAAAGTGATGGTCCATTAGAGAGTCAGAAAATGCACCAAAAGTTTGTCCACCTCACCTTATAAGCATCTAAACCAAATTGCTTTGTGGCATTTTAAGGACCTTTCAAACACATTTCTTTTCATACACTGTGCAATACAAGAAGTTCCATTCATCTGCCTTATGATCACTGCATAGTAGTAGTTAAGGACCATTCATCTCATTCACTTTCAGCTGATATGGAAATATTTGTGCTCTTTGTGCTGGCTAGTTGATGTAAAGGTCACCCTTGTTTCCATCACAGATGTTTTCAGACAGGCCCCATAATAATTCCCCCATTAGGATCAGTAAGCTAATTCAGTTAACAAGCTCTACATTCTTCTTCAAGCAGCAAAATTTAAATTGCAAAAAGGTGTGTCCCTACCTCTTGAGTATTAGCCAAATCTCTTTTCACAAACAACTCTGCAGTTAAGTATCCATGTGTTTGCCACCCAGGATAGAAAGTGATTCAGTTCTGCATGTTTTAAGATAATTTAGCACACTTTTAATTAGTTAATAATAGCGGGGTATACACCGCCAGAAAGAGGCGCCTCCCCGGCGCCTCTCTTTGCTCCGCAGGAGCACTGCAGCAACCAAATTGTGTGGTTCTCCTGCAGAGCAAAAAAGGAGCACCTGGAAGTGGCCCCTCTTTGCGGCATCGCTGCACCACTGCAAAGCGTGAGAGATGTTACGATGATGTCGCAGCTGTGCCGCCCCATCTGCGACATCACTGTTACGTGGCAGCTGCGACGCCCTTGTCACGTGCAAGGGCTGCCGGGCATGTGGGCGCTTTGCCCACCAGGCAACCCTCGCACGTGATGAGGGTGCCTCAAAGGCCCATCTGTTCCAGGCCCATGCCATCACATTTAAATCATATGGCCAGTTCAAACACTCTTTTAAACTATATTCTATACTCTGTGTTTAACTATATACATTGAGCCCTAAATTCAATAGCCTGGATCCAGTCTTAGGGCAGACCTACTGAAAATAATGGGTCTGAAAATAATCGAATAGTAGACCCCTAATGGTGGAATGGGTGATGGAACTGGACAGAACTGGAGGGCAATCCATCCCCCAATTACAGGTTTGCAATAATTCCCCAGAACTGGGTCTGGAAACACCTTCTAAACACAGTTTTCAGGTTGGATGTAGTATTTCACAATTTAGCCCAATGAGATCTAAATTAATAATGAATGATATTAAGTCTCATTGATTATAGTAGGTGTACTCTAAGTATGACATAAACCAGAATCTTACACACTTTTATAAATGTAAGGTAGTGTTGCTGGATCCCATAACTGCACTGCTGCCTCAGTCACAGACATTGCAGCCTTGAGTCTTCCTGTTACACAATGGTCCACTAGCTCCCCATATACCAACTCAAAAGTGTGAGAGGGAGTGGTATGAGTGCTTGCAGAATTATTATTATTATTATTATTATTATTATTATTATTATTAGCTTTATTTATAAAGTGCCGTAAATCTACATGGCGCTGTACAAAACCAAGTAAAATCAAGAATATATAAAAAGCCTGCCTATGGCACACAATCTAAAAGTTAAAACAACAAATTAAAAACATCATAAGAACAAGTTAAAACAGCAAATATCCAACATTGAGTCAAGCATCAGAACAACTAGGACACAATCACAGACTTCCTGGGAACGCTTCCCTAAACAATATGGTCTTTAACTCGGCTTTGAAGCTGGTTAGAGACGTGTTGAGTTGTGCTTGTAAGGGGAGGAGGTTCCAGAATGACTGGATGCACTATAGGTGACCTCTGAGAAAGTAAAACATTGGGCCCGTACAGACAGGCCAAAATAAAGCTGTTTTGGGTCACTTGGGAGGTATGCTTTTTGAATGATGCATGCATCCTAAGAGGCCGGAAACCATGCCAAAACCTAAGGACTGAAGCATGGCTTTGGTGTAGCTTGTGGCTTCTTAGGATGCATCCATCATTTAAACAGCATACCTCCAAAGTGACCCAAAGCAGCTTTATTTTGGTCTGTCTGTATGGGCCCATTGTGACTACTTTTACACTAGTGTGGTGTCCCAACAATTCCAAAATTCTCATCATTCTAGGGCTCTTTAAAAAAAAAAGAAAAGAAAGAAACCACTGTCCAATTTTCTAAATTCATTCATAGAGTTGGATTCACCCAGCCTTAGATTAGACTTAGAAAAATAATGGGCCTTAATCATAACCAGGGCCTTGTCTGGACCTGCAGTTGCACTGTTCCCCCCCCCCTCCCATTACCTTGAACTCTGTCCCCACACTGTAGTGGCTGTCTGCATAGGTGTCCTCTATTGCTGCAGTGGGTCACTTGTTTCTGAGGTCAGAACGAGACACCCAGCAATGGGCGCCTCATGATGACCTCAGAACAAATGACTCATGGTAGTTGTCGATGGGCCAGATGGCATAGCAGGATGTCCATGCAAATAGCTGCCAGTCCATGGAAATGGAGAGCTCCAAATCCTCTTGATTCAGAACAAAAGGTATGTTTTTAAAATGCATTTTAACGTTATTTTGCCTCAGTTCTGATGTGGGGTGTGCTGGATGCCATCTGGACTGCCTGAATCAGAACTTGGGTTTTGGCCATGTGTTGTTCGAATAGCATGATGTCAGAATGGGGGGGAGGGGGCAGCCTTTTGGGCCATGCAGACAAGTTCTAAGTCCCATCGAGGAAAGCTGTTTTGGTGGTGGGCATATTCTAAGGATGATCAAATCTGGATCCAAAACATATATCCCAAAGTTTTAGTGATGCGCAGAAATAAAGATGAGTAAATAAATAAATAAACCCCCATGGAGACAAAATATAAATTCCAAAATGTTATCACATTAAATTGCCTATAATATACATTAACATGTCATGCTTTACCACAGGTAGACCACATAGCTAACAAATGGGCTTATCTGTTCCCCTTCCTCCAGTGGAAATATTCAGAAAACAAAACAATTGTTTTCTTCAAAATAAATAAATAAATAACTTAAGTGTCAGAAAATACCAATCTAGAGCTCTCCCTTCCCCCATTGCCACTTTTCCTCCAGTCCAAGTAACCATATATAGAAATGCTTGCCAAAGTCAGTAAGCTTTAGAGACCTACAGATCTTGGAAAAGTTACTTTGGGAGAAGTTATAGCTCTCCCAAAGTAACTTTTCCAAGCTTGGGAGATCTCCGAGAGCATATTTTGACCTGTTAACACATAGTGTTCACCATTTCTTTTTCTTCAGCATACCTGAGAAGGAAGCATCCTCAAACCTACCAGAATGCTCAAACAACATGGGCTGGGCAGCAAGCCACTGTACTTGTAAAATGAGGATGCTGGGAAAGAGTTGGCAGAAAGCCTAGAGGAGAATATCAACTTATAACTATCTTGCAACTCCTTTGTTGTGGCTTCCAGTTGACAGATGACAGTTAACAACATGGCTAAATCATTAAGAATCTGGCTCTGTCAAATTGCTGACAAACATAAAAAAAGTTAATAAAGTTGAGATAACGATCACTGGGGAAGGATTCTTGCTCAAGTTTCTCCTCTATAAAATGGAAGTGTATCATGATTTTTTAAAAGATGAAAATAAAGTTATCCTGTTGTTTGGGAGCAAGGCCAGATTCCTGCAGCAACTGAGAACCTCAGTTATTCCAAACCTGTCCCATGTGCTTTAGAGTAAATACACATGGCTTCATAGGGTGAGAGCAAGGTAAACAGAAAACTATCTGGTTCCTATTCTCCAGTTAATGTTAGTGTCTTTATTATTAAAGTTGTAGTTTGATGCTTATTTCCTTGGGAAGGAGTCCCACTGAACTTTGTGAGGCTTACTTCTAGGTAAACTTGCTAAGCCCCTATTAGATTCTGTGCTTATTCTTAAGTAATAAGGAAAAAGCAGACATAGCATCTAACTACATTTTTAAGTATCATCTAGTTTGGTCTGCAGACGTACGTCCCACTGTATTTAGTGGCATTTAAACACATGTAAAGTCCTCCATCCAAATTTGCGGGGGATTTGTTCCAGAACCCCCCTCCCCCCTGTGAATTTGGAAATTCACGTATATTCAAGCCCCGTAACTTTGAATGGTCATGTGCTCCTGCATGCAGCCATGTGCATGTGTCATGGGCGCATGCACCATTAACTTTAATGGAGGTTGCCCCTCAGTGAATAATCAAAACCACAGATCTCGAGTTCGTGAAAACGGAGGGGTAACTGTAAATACATATAGCACTGTAGTCTCATGCCCTCACAATGTTAAGCCATCCTAGAGATCTGTTAACTATATATTATATTTTTCTGAGCCAGTGTGGTGTAGGGGTTTGAGCGTTGGACTATGACTCTGGAGATCAGGGTTCAGTTTCCCACTTGGCCATGGAAACTCACTGGGTGACCCTGAGGGAATCACACACTTTCAGCCTCAAAAACCTGAGACAGAATTTTCTTAGGGTTACAATCAGTCAGAAAATAACTTGAAGGCATTTTAGTTTTTGTATTCAATTATTTGTTTTCAAAGCAGTTCAATTAAATAAATCCCCAAGGAGAGTAAAAAATGTTCCTTGTTTATCCTCAGAGAATAAAGCAGCTAAATCATAAATTCAATGAACATCATTGATAAAATAAGGATGCTTTATTTTCTGGAAAGTAAATTTGACTCCTTCAAGAAATAGAAGCTATTACCATTAACCCATATACATGGGGAATGTCTCAAAGTTGCCTCAAGTACACAAATAAATTTGGTGCTAGAAAGTTTTTCTAATATTTAGGGATGTACATATTCTTATAACCTATTTATCCATGTCCTGGAACTTAACACATGTTAAGTAGAAATGGATCATTCATGGCCTTTTGCCTGCTCAAAGACTGAAACTGAAGTGCTGTAAAGAGAATACAGTGGGCCCTTCCCTTATGTGGGGGACCTGTTCCGGATCCCCCATGTAAGGGAAAAAACACGTATGCTCAAGCCTCATTATAAGTAATGGGATTCGTGCCTGCAGCGCGGTGCAGGCTGTGCCATTACTTATTCCAGGGCGCACCAGGATTTTTTCTGGCGCTGCTTCCAGCATATGCTGGAAGCTGTGTAAGGCGTGCCCATGTATGACGTGGACACACTGTACATCCCCACCTGTGATCCAATGGGTAGAAGATTTAACCATGTTTGCAACATTTAAAAAAAAAAGATATAATAGCACAATTTACAAATGCACATATAATTCAGATATTTAGAAATTTATGAGTAATTATTGATCTTTTTTTATTTCCTTATTCTTTAATGCTGGAATGTTAGAACATCATAATCTGTAACTGAGAGCCTTATAATTTTACTTTGCATAATAATTTTAAAATAAACAAACAAACATTTACTAAAAGAAAAACAAGAAAGTGGGGATTTGTGAAAGCAGAAAGAACTATGAAGGGATGAAGGCATATCATTGTGATAATGTCGAAGGGTTGATCCATACAACCTTTTTGACAGGATGTAACCACCACATGTTCCTATTTGAGTGGGCCAAGGGGGAAGCAGATGGCGACTGATCATGTGAATACAAAGTAGTAACTGCAGCTAGCTATAACCTGCCTCAATTGCCAGTTTCCAGAGATTTTTAGGAGATCATAAATTGCCACACTAACACGACCAAAGCATTCATAAGGCCAGCCACTATGTACCAACTCCATATGGCAGTTCACAGTGGCAGCACAATGAAACAAAACAGATATAACAGCACAGCTCCATTTAGGCTTAGTGGGATACTACGGGCATAGAGCAGATACAACTTTATAGATACTGTATGCCACCAACACCTGGACGGAAGGAGGGCTACATTATGGGCTTGTCTACACCCGGAAAATACTCCGCATTCAAACTGAACATACTGTGATCTGGCCACATGCAATTCGGAGGAATTGGGGCTTTTTGTGCCCCCCCCCCTACAATTTTGGGTGAATAAATGTCAATTGCACAGGAATTGGTGCAATTGTTGGTCAATGTGTGAAAATATGCAGCAATTCATGTCATAAAATTGTGTAGACTAGCCTATGGTGTATGTGTTTGAGCTGAAGACCCTCCATGAAATTGTTAACTGTGTAAACAGAATGGCTAAATTGAGCTTCTTTCTTTTTATTTTATTTTTCTTAAGTTATTAACAATATGACATAGCAGCATAATGTAACTACTGTATTTTTTAACTGAACAAATAGGAAACTCACCAGGCATTGTATATTACTTGCCCCAAAAGTAAGAGCTTCAAGGTTTATATGAAACCATTGGTTCATAGGTTCACAGAATGAGAACATAACAATACATTTACCACTCAACTAAAACATCAATTCATCGGTTCAATTGTGATCATAGAGAAGGTGGAAACTCCTCACTGTCATTGATGAAGTTAATAAATGGAAACCATGTTGAAAAAAAGCTTTAAAAATTTCTGTCGGATCATTCATATCATTTTGAGATTATGGGAAGATACAGATTTTATTCATGTTTCCACAATGTTTTCCATTTAACATTTGCTGCATTTGTATGTAGATCAGTATCCCATACTTTCTTGACGTCCTCACAGTCTGGGTATGTTGATTCAATCAACTGACTACTGTATAGATTTTTTACACTAAACCTTTAATGTTTGTTACACCTCTATTTTTATTTCTGTTCTGGAGATAAAATGGAGTACCGGAAATATTTGAATCCATATTGGTTTAATTTCAGGTTTAATTGCTGGTTTAATTAATCTTGGATTTGTTTACTGGACATATGTTTAGCTTTTGTATAAAAGTCTAGTAACCTATATACCTATATAGTCATTTTTGTTTCCAGATTTTAAATAAATTAAATTTATCTTGATGATAAAATAAGGGATGACATGCAGTTCGGATCAATGATGAAGATGCCATTATAAGCCTATCTCTCCTTTTATTCCATATCTTGAAAGTGTTATTTGGAAAAATATTTCGTGGTAGATTTAAGTGCACTTAAATTTCCACAATGTGAGACTTTCTTATCCACTACATATTTAAATTCTAACACTCCATTTTTATTCAGACATCTATATGATTGAGGTGAATTATTCTTATCATTTGACTCATTCTGTGTATAACATTCTTTTATACTCTAAACCTTTTATCCTTATTTATGTATAGTACTTATTTATGATAAGTGAACCATGGTTAACAGCTAATAGCCTGAATTTTCAAGACCTAAGCAGAGCAGTGGAGGACATGGTGTCTCTGAGATGTCTCATCCACAGGGATGCCATGAGTTGGGGTCAACTCAAGGGCAGTTAACAATGATGACAAAAAAACTTACAAATTTTAAGGCTCTGAATCAAAAGTTCTTGCTAGAAAAAGAAGGGGAGAAAAGGGAAAAAATAGTCTTTTGGCACCTTTCAGAGCAGGCAAGTCTATTTTAGCATGAGCTTTCGTGGACTACAATCCATTTCCTAATGCATCGGTGGAGTACAAAATTCAAGCCACAGATTTAAATACAAAGTTACACAGTTGCGAGGGGTGGATCAGAGTAAAATGAGGAAAAGGCAATTGTAATACTGGCCATAAACCTTCCAAAGTCTGGGTTAGCATAAATAAGCTCTCTCTATGTACATCTAGCATTATTTGGAACCAATTTTGCCATCAGTCATCCTAATGTCTGAGTGAATTGTACTGTTTAGCTACATCCATAGCAGCATCTGTTAATAATCAACAGCTAATAACCAACAGCTAACAGCTAATGACACTTAAAGTGGAATCATTTCTTCATGGACTGGCAACAGCTTCCCATGATCTTTCTCAGCATTAGCTGGAAATGTTAGGGACAGAACCCAAAACCCTCTGTGTGCAAAGCATGTGCTTAATTTACCAGTATGTTAAAGCCCTACTTTATCCCCCCCCCTCAGATGGTGAGAGGCTACACAAAACAGTACACATGAGAAAGGTAAGCTTTCATACTTAACTATCCAACTTCCCCATGAGTACAATGCTCTGGGAGAGGAAACACTGATACCAGTGGGGAACACCTCCCTTCAAGATGCACAGCTATGTGCTCAATGTACTGGGAGGGAAGAGATTAACTGATACAATCAGGGGTAGAAGAAAAGTATTAACTCTCTTCATGTATGAAAAGTTCCAGCAAGCCCTAAACATCCGTCCAACTGCTGCTGTGTGTGTATGTGTGTCAGGGTGGTGGTGGCTGTAGGGGAGAGATATAATTACTAGCTTGACGATAGTTTAATGGAACATGGTGAGATAAACAGCATGGGAAAAAGGATTCAACCCCCTCTCCAAACTCTGACCAAGATCTCCCCCCCACCTCAGCACACCTGCTCTTTATTTTTAAACCTCTGAAAACCAATATCTAAAGTGAGTGTTTTCCTTGGATAACCAGATAAGTTGCCTTATGTGAAGGGGTGTGCAGTGGGTGCAGGAGGAAATTACAGCTTGATTCTAAATGTCCACATGTGTGTCTAACTTGTTTTATAGACCAAATAAAAGCCAATGGTCAAGATCCAGTCAAATGCTGGCAGAATTAAAAGCTGCATAGGTTTAATAACACTACATCACCACTGCTTGTCAGTGTACACAGAACAAATGCCACTGGGGCCCTTTCATGCTGCAGTTATGGCACTATGATTCCATTTTAACTGCTGTGGCAACATCCTATGGAATCCTAGGGTTTGAAGTCTGGAAAAGCATAAGAGCCCTGTGGCTGTGAGTTCTCAATCCCTCTCCCACAAGCCCCAAGGTGCAGCCATGGCACTTAAAGTGGAATCATATCACTATACGTATAGTGTGACAAGATCCTGGGAAAGGGGGATTTTCCTTGTGCAGCAATGTCCCAGATCACTCACTGCATGTGGCAAAAAAGTCAAACCACTTGCATGATGGTCCATTGCATTGGCAGCTAAACACAGTGGGATTCTGAACAGTCATCTTGTCATTTTCATCATCATCATCATGATCACTGCTGTAATCATCATCATCATCATCATCAGCAGCACATACATGTTTAATACTTATATACTTTGGCCATTGGAAACCAAAGAAATATAATTTGGCCAGTGGAAATCCTGTGAACAGAAACAGTGTTATTTGTTACAGTTTTTGCTAGATATTATTAACAAAGCTTTTTTCCCTACAAACATGCTCATATGTCATACTATCTATTCTAGGTCACAAAGCCTATATTTTAAGATACATCATCCCAAACATTACCTCCAAATTTGATGCAACTCTGCCCAAGTGAAAAAGCTAGACAGAACCTTATTTTTAGCTATACAGATTGCTTATAGACCTGGTAACGTCCAGATTGCAGAAAAAAGATGTTTTCTCATCTATGCTTTCAGGAGAAGTTCTTGCCAACTGTTAAGGCCAGTGGTCTGAATGTGAATTTCTGATAGAAATTTCAGAAAGTCTGCCTAGCCAGGTTGAAAAGGGAAAGCTATACAATACCACTTAATATGTTTTTCCCAACGTTTGGATGAGTCCTGAAACCTGCCACTTCATCATGAGCCACAAGAGATGCTTTTCTTGCACTCAGGGGTCCATTTCTATGTAATTCTTTGATTTCATTTTTTCTGAGCTCATTATCGGCTGGCTCACTTTGGTTTTTCAGTCCTCTTCATGCTATTAAACCACTTTGAGATTTTTTAAAAAGGAAAGAAATGTCAAAAATACATAAAGGAAGAATCACTCATTTTGAAATGTCCAAGGGGACTGTGGACTTGGGGCACGAATGTGTAGATGTTGGTGGAAATAAAAGAATTCTCATGCCAAGTTAAAGTACTTGCCTATCTTACATATGTATGCAGTGAGCATTGCTATTCTGTGTGAAACACAGCTGTATTCAATAAAATGGCATCTCCTTTGTCCCTCTCAAACAGCAAATGTTCACATGTGTTTCCTTCTTTCTTCCAGTTTGCTGAGAAAATCAGAGAAAGAGGACCCTGCTGTTTGGTTAAAATCTGAGGTTAATATCTCTGTTTGGGATAGTTTTAGTTTTATTACTAACAAAGTAAGATGAGTTTCTGGATTAACCTCCCCCCATGTGGTATTTCACTGTAGTTGGAAACAATTCAGGATAACCATGGTGGATCTTCTCCAGGAATAACACGTTAGACATATGTACATTAAAGCTTTCAGGAATAAGTACAAATAAGCATCTACCTTAAATAAACTTTCAGTATTAACAGTTAACAGATGGTTGTATTTATTAGTTCACCCAATTTTCAAAGTTTAACATTTAGAGCTTGCCCAAAATGCCCAAGGGAACATTCCTAGTACACAATTATAGCACTATGATCCCACTTTAAATACCATGGTTGCATCTGATGGAGTCATGGCAGTTGAATTGGAATCACGGTGCACTACAACTGTATAGTTGTGGGTCCCAGGGTACTGTAGAACCTGGTTCATCCTATGGTTTGCAACAACTGTGGTCAATTCAGATTATGGCCATGTGGACAGGGAGAGGGAGAGGGGAGAGAAGAAGATGGGAATGAGAGATGTAGGAAGGAGTGGATATGGTATGGAATATGTAAGAAGAGTTAGAGACAGGTGTACATTTGAGTATTTGAATATAAGGTAATATGTAGGTGTTATGTTACTGATACTGTTTGTTGTAAGGATATGATATATGATATATGTTGTATGCTGTATCTTAGTAAAGTGGTATTATATTGTTTGTTTATTTTAATATTAATAAAATTGATTTTAAAAAAAGATTATGGGCATGTGGAATAAAAATATGAACAGAGAGGCTGTAACAACAAGGGCATTCTCAAATGTTTCACTGCAAGGGATGTAAATACCTTCCCAACAAGACATGGCTCTACAACATGTCATCTCAGTGCTCAACCCTGCCCAAATACTGTCCTCTCCACCCAGGTTGCATGTTCATTGTTCTGAAATTGTAAAGTGATTGTTCGACTCAGTGGAATCTATTCAATGCCACCTGCACACAACATAGGGCTAAATGATTTTGGAGTAGTTAGAGTGTGTAAAAACCAAAGTCTTTTCCCACATAGAAGCATATATACAGATATATATGAAATAAATAAATAAATAAATAGTTTCACTTCTGAATAGCTTGTTTGTTCTTGTTGTTGTGTGCCTTCAAGTCATTTCTGTCCTATGGTGACCCTAAGGCAAACTATCTTGGGGTTTTCTTCAGAGGAGGTTTGCCATTGGCTCCCCCTGAGACTGAGAGAGTGTGACTTGCCCAAGGTCACCCACTGGGTCTCCATGGCTGAGCTGGGAATCGAACACTGGTCTCCAGAGTCACAGTCCAACACTCAAACCACTATGCCACACTGCTTCCCAAATAGCTTGTACACAACTGCAAACACTGCTACAATACCATTGCTACAATGGCAAACACATGGACTCACTAAAAACTCAGGTGGCTGGGGTAAGAAAAGCAAATGTCAACAGCGGTGAGTGGGGCCCTTTAAATCTGGTTTTGCCACTTACTCTTCCCTTGCAATGGCACTAAACTGAAGAACAGTCTTGTAGGTCACCTTGGGTCTCTTATTGGGAGAAAGGTAGGATAATCAATAACTTTATTTATTTATTTATTTATGGTATTTATACCCCGCCTTTCAGCCCTAAAGGCTCTCACAGTAGGCCTCCTCACTCTTGTACCTGATTCTCTGCAGGGTATGGGATGAGGAGGGCTCTGCCACCTGTTGTAGCCACCAGGCAGGTTGCGGGAGGCACTTCCCTATCTGCCCTAAATGGCTAGTCTCCACTTCAAAAAACACAAATACTGTCAGCCCTCCATATCCACAGATTCAACCATACACAGTTTGAAAAAATATTTTTTTAAATCATCCAACAAAGAATCTTGATTTTGCCATTGTATATAAGGGATACCATTGTATTATACCATTGTATACAATGGGATGTGAGCATCTACATGCTAAATGTGAGCATTTTGGAATCCACAGGCAGTCCTTAAACCAAACCTGAGCAGATACCAAAGGCCCAGTGTACAAAATGTTTGCATCTAAGTACAACTTGGTCTATTTTTTTCAGAACAACCACTGACATAACATTTAACAGTCGTTCATAGTGACACTCTCAGCTGTTCACTGGGGGAAAAATGAGACTGGCACATAGCCTAAACTTCAGAGTACTTCTTCACCACAACCCATGTTCTGCCAATGGACTGGTGCAGTGTAGTGACTTACGAATACGACTGTTGTCTAGCTTTTATAGCAAACCAATTTCCCAACCTTTGCAGGCCAACTTTTTATTACTTTATGACATTTCTGAAATGAGGGGTTAAAAACATTAGATGCAAATCTGAAATCCAATTCTCTCTCTATGGCTGGTGGAACCACACAGCCTTGGCATGTTAATTACATCCCCTTATAGGCAGAGAGAAACCATCTCTTGCTAATGAGTGGGAATGATAGGTCAGTGAAATCTTTTCCTGACCCTACTTCCCGCTGATTCTCTGTCTGACCTCTCTCACTCCCCTTTTAGTCTTCCTAATTGCAGGGAAGAATCCCAGAATACCCACGCCAAGAGCTGGGCTTAGCATATGCGTCTCTATGCACCCAGTTGTACACATTTTTATCACCTGCAATAAAATTTCCCTATTGATGGTTCACTGGTGCTCATGATGAGGAAATATGATGTCATTGCCCACTAGACAGGAAAGTAGTTCATCCAGAGTAAGGTCAAAAGGGGAGGAAATCAAAGGCACAAAAGACAGAACGAGGCACCCATCTGCCCATCAAATTAATAGGAGCCCAGTGTCACTCTAAATCTCCCTTACTGAGTTTGTAACACTTCAGTTCAAATGCTATGGCATACAAGTTTCAGTGCTCTTTTGATTCAGCCAAAGTAACACTAACACAACAATATAATGAGATGATATGGCATACGGTAGCCAGGAGGTGAAACCAACTTGACAGCAAATAACAATAAAATGCAACACCATTAAGAACAATGGCAACATAGTCATATATTAAACTTTAGTTTATGACAGAAATGCCAGCAACCAAATTTGCATGCAAATTGGCCAAAAATTATTGGAGGTGGCTGAAATGTACCATTCTCCCACAGGGACTGAAAAGATTGCCTTTTTTGGACTCTAGATCATAGCATCCCTTAGCACCCTGGGAGTTGTATTTTGGTGTTTTGGGATTTGTAGCTCCCCACTTTTCCAACTCAACCCTCAGAGATGATTTGACTAACTAGTTCATGCCACAACCAGATTTATTTGAAGTGCACAACTCCTTTGCAATTTTCATTTGCTGTGGTTTCTGGCTTGATTTCAAGTCCAATTCCCATGTGAGGAATCATCTCCCTGGACTTGTGACACTGGATGCCAACACTGATATCATTTCAACCCCAGGAGAACTTTTTCCATTAACCTAGCCTTTTCACCTCTCAGCATTCAGTTTGTTTATCCATTCTGCTAGATGGCATAATCTGTGTTTAGTCACCATTTTATTTAATTTTAAAGCATATTAATTGTTTCTATTATTTTGTTGTATTCTGGACTGGAGATTTTGCTGAAGGACAACACAGAAACACTCTAAACAAATAGAGTATTTGTTGTTTCTTTATATTTTATTAAGGGGACTCCCATCTTTCTCCCAGAATCAGGACTAAAGGTGCCTTGCAGCAAGTTTCAAATAAATAAAAACACAAAAAGCTGTGTTAAAAACACAATAAAAATTAAATAGTTAAATTGCATGTCATTAAAAAGTGATTTTAAAATTTACTTGTGACAGGACAGCATCACTCCATTAAAAAACAAAACAAAACACCTTTCTCAGCAGCCAGTCAGTTACCTGAACAAAAGGATCTTTGCCTGCCATAAAACAAAAACAAGCAACAACAGGAAGGATGCTAGTTTTTCCTCCCTAAGAAGGGAGTCCTACAACCTAGAGCAGCCACCAAGGCTGCTGCCACACTGAAGAATTAATGCAGTTTGATACTGCTTGAACGATTATAGCTCAATGCTATGGAATTCTGGGATTTGTAGTTTCTTGTGGCACCAGAGTGTGCCGACAGAGAAAGCTAAATATCCCACAAAACTACAAATCCAGAATTTCATAGCATTGAGCCATGGCAGTTAAAGCAATGCTAAACTGCATTAATTCTGCAGTCCAGATGCAGCCCCTGAAAGCCCCTTAGGCCCACTTAGGGGCTGCATCTCAAGATGAAAAGGCCTAGTCTCCTTCCAAATGAACCTGCTTATCCAGCCAAATCTTCAGGAAAGCTCTACTCCATGTCCCACTACCATCAGAGGCATCACTGTCTACGAAAGCTCATGCTACCAGCTTCTTTCTTTTAGTTAGCTTCAAAGGAGCTACAAGATCCCTTTGCACACTGATAGTTGGCAGGAGAAAACTTTCTCCTTCTTGGCATCTTGCGTGAGGAAGGTCCTGTTCCATGGGATCAGATTGGTCCTCATAGATTCATTCTAACCTCCCTTAGATGTAGACATTAGCCTAAAATGCTATTACCTTTGCAGGTGTAAAGTGTCCTTATCCGATTCTCAAACTGTTCTTGTATCTACTTGTTCATTGGTTGTGTTTTGCTGTTCATTGCACTGTTTTTCATTTTTCTAAATTAATTTTTTGCTAGTGAATCTGACACCAGGCAGGGTGAAAATATCTTAACAGAATTAATATCTGGGCATAAAACAGGCAATGTCTTTGCAGGCCTTTATAGGTTGCGTCTCCATTTTAAAGACTTGAAGTAGCAGCTGTGAGAAGCTTTGCATGTGTTTGAGTTTGACATGTGTGTTGGATACTCAGAATGCCTGTGTTGTAAAGTGAGAGTACTGGCCTGGTTGAAGTCTAGAAAGGGAATTGACATTTCTGCTGCTGAGATATAGATAGTGTGTATGTGTGTGTGTGTCCTATACTTATCCTAGTGAGGGTCAACAAAATGTCACATATTATTCGTGGTTTATGGATAGAAATACTATCTGCAGTATGGCCTTGAGGGAAATTATGGATTAAGTAAGCAAGTTTCAAATTCCACAGCAGAAGGTCCCAATTTTAAGTTCAGATAGATTATTAAGAGACAACCAAAGAAATATAATATAATTTCATTCTAAGCAGTCCAGAAAGACCGCCTACCCCCAGCTGATATCCTTCAGGTATGTTGGGCTATAAGTTCCATCAGCCCCAGCCACCTAGCCAATGGTGAAGGATGATGGGAGCAGTTGAAAAGAGTGAAGTTGAGTAGGTTGAAGTACACATATTCTTTCTCCATGGATATATATACATATATATAATCCAAAAAACAAATTTTGATTTTGCCATTTTATATAAGGGACATCATTTTACTATGCCATTGAATATAATGGGACTTGAGCATCCATGGGTTTTGCTATTCATGGGGGGTCCTGGAACCAAAACCCATAAGATATCAAGGGCCCACTGTACTTTAATGTATAGGCTAATGCTCAAGGGAACACTCATACTTCTGAAACATTGAAAACATTGAAAACATGAAGAACTGAATCATGGACAATTCACGGTCTGACACTGTTTGCTATAAACATGAGAAACTAGTATTCATCTAAATTAATACCTAAGCTGTCCTGCAATCACTTTCCTTGTAAAGTAGGCTGATGTATATCAGCTTTAGTGCTAAGGTCATAAGCAAAGGCAGAATATTTGCCTGAAAAATGGAGCACAATTCAGAGATACAAACTCTCTGTCCAGGATCCATTAGGGTTGTTTTGCTGATGAAACAGTTTCCCTCAAGAGAAATGGAAAGAAAAAAATACTGTCCTTTCCTGCAGTCTCCCACTGTTTCCACAAAACCTGCCCTGATAGCCTGGGAGATTCTCTGGAAAAGGTTGTTAGGTAATACAGAGGGATGGAGGAATGGTCTAAAGTCCTGAAAGGTTAGTAGATGGGCACAAGTAAAATAAAGGGGCGAAACAAATGGGCAGGAAAAAGTGGCTTGAAGCTGCCCTTTCTGAAGCCACATTGAAACCCCACCAACTGCACCACCGGCTCCCAAGGCAGGTGGAGTGCTCATGTCATGACCACATGGTATGGCTTCAAGCAAGGAAGAAGCGGGAAAAAATGCTTCTTTTTGAAACAGCTTTTATCTGCATAAGGCACCTAGAGGGCACTTTCCTGCTGGCTTCAAGACACATGTCATCTAAAGCCTGAAAGCACCTCTTTTTGCCTGTCTGTTTAGCCCCAAAGAGTGTTATTCCTTTACACGGCTACTACTGCTCTCCAGGATGAGTTGACACAATCAGTCTAGCTTCGAACAGTACTGTGTGCAAATTCCTGTTTAACAGATATCATCTCTAGAAACCATTAGCCTCACTCTGGTGTTCAAAATAAGAATTAAACACAGAAGGCAGACAGTATACTTGCTCTGTCACACATTGTCACTTTGCCACAAAACATACAATATTGAAGCAGAGAAATTCTCATATGGAGAAAGGCTCTCTCTACCATAAGCCTGGAAAATCAGAATCTGGATAGTGGAGGCTCTTTGTTTTGGAGTCACTGGTTTCCACAGGAGCAAAGCAACAGCAAAAGGAATAAAGCTAACACATTCCTCTCTTGCATTTAATTTACACTTACTGAATAAACCTGAATAAGGCTGTTGTGTTACCTGATGGTCCTTGGTATAATACAGTCATTCCTTGGTATTTGCGGGGGATCCGTCTCACGGATACCAAAATCCGTGAATACTTAAGTCTCATTGTCCCCAATGGTGTCATTGGAGACAATGGGACAAGTCCTCACTCCCGCCCCTCCTTCTTTCTCCGGGCTTAGCTTTGCCTTGGGCATGGAATATGTCCACCGGCTGCAGCACAGGGGGGTGGGCCATGCTCATGCTGGGCCCCAAGTGCTTCCAGGAAGGCAAGTCCCCATGGCAGCTAGCGCGGATTACAGGCCCTGGCAGCTCCTGCATACTGCCTCACTCTTGTCTGGTGCCTCTTGGGAAATCGAGTCACTGGACCCAAAAGGGCCAAGGAGGGGTTGGTGGGGCCTTGCTGCCTGGCTGAGCCCAAAATGAGGGGTCCGAACTGTCCCCCCTGGACTAAAGGAAGGCCCACTCCCAGCCCCAAAGGCAAAGATAAGCCTGGAGGAAAGAAGGAGGGAGGGAGGGAGGGAGGGCATTGCCTCTAATTGTGCACCTGCATGTATACGCTGCCATTGGAGACAGCATGGGCTTGCCACCCGCGAATGATCGAAACCACAAATGGCAAGTCCTCAGATATCTAGGGGCAACTGTATAGAATAAGGTAACCAAAAAAGGCCAATTTCCTTCCCAAAAAGAGTTTACAATTTGAGATGAATAATATTTAGTGACAGAAGACACCAATAGCCATTGTTAAGATAGGAGAAAAACTGAAGGACAAAGAAGAACCTGTAGAATACCCACTTCTTTCAAAATTATCTATAGTTTGAGTTTGTGCCTTGAAATTGCCTGCTGACTTATGGTGACTCCATGAATTTTATAGGGTTTTCTTAGGCAAGCAATACTCAGAAGTGGTTTTGCCAGTTCCTTTCTCTGAAATATAGCCTACAGCACCGAATATTTTTGGTGGTCTTTCACCCAAGTACTAACCACAGCTGATGCTGCTTAGCTTCCAAGATCAGACTGGATCCAATGCCTTTAAAGCATTTAGGCATAAGATAAAACTCCACTGTTCTGTGAAGTGAAACCGCTAAGCAAACAACATAAGAACAACTAATTGGATGAAGCAAATGGAAGAACTTTATAGGTAGGGTTGGAATGGAGAGGAAATAGTAAGCCCTCTCAACAACTGGAGATAAGTTTCGCAGCACTGAGTCAAACCCATATTAGCAAATTCACATAGAAATAACTATAAAATACTTGCATTGGTCTTTTTATTGTGTATAAGCTTATTGTTTATGGACTAATCCTAGCTGTTCAGATAGTTACCTCTGTCCACCTGTTCTGCCAGGCTGTGCAATAAAAGAAATGGCTGAGCAACATAAAACATCTGTGTGACTTTGCAAAAAACAGTTTATGAAGAAAAACACAAAATGGACAGTGCAAGTTTAATATGACAAGCCTAAAAAAATGTCCCTTAGCATTGGCATTGTGGTATGGGGTGGAGGCAGGGGAGAACAAGTAGGCAGAGAAAGGAAGAGCATATTCTTGTCCAGGAAGTGCCTATATAAAGAAACTAAATCTGTTCATAGAGTGTTAATACTTTGCATTTGCGTTTAAGGAACTCAAGTGTGTAACAGAGTGGGACAGATGCTCTCAGCTGTGTGTAAACTCTCCACAGCTGAGGAGAGACTGCAGCCCATCACTAGCTAAGCCATTGGTTCTCTGGTTCCCTGCTTGGCTTCATCCTGAAATGGATTAAAATCAGGGATGTGCTGCTGATCATGAGGATTTTTGCAGGAGCTAACTGAAGAATGGACAGTGTGGTCAGCACTAAAATCTATAGAAGAAATAGACAATGCTTGCACATTTGTATTTTTATAGAGATTTAACTGCAATTGAGGGTGGGGTACCAAAAGCCAAATGAGAGTTGAGGGATGTGCAAAACCTTTGGAAATTTCATCTTATTCTTTGCTTTGACCTGCCTGTACTAAGACCCTGATGTGATGGGGGTTAAGCAGCACATTTCCAAATATATTTTCCCCCAAAACACTTACAAAACAGCTTAATGTTATTTCTAGATAAATGCATCATTAACATGTCACATGTAATCTCTAAACCAATCTTATTTTCCCAGCCAGTCCTAGGACTCATGTCAGCCAACCCTGGATCTTAGGCTTCTGGAAGGCAATTAAGTGCCCACCTTTCCTAATCTGGTTTACAGCTTTAGCCATGGTGATTAGTAACACACAGGCTGGAACTGCAATCTGCACTGTGGGCACAGCATGTTGCAAAGCAAACTAAACCAAAAATACAGAGTGACATATAACCAGATTACAGAGATGAGAAACTCCAAGCATGTTTGGAGTAATTAAAATAATAATCATAGCCTCATAGCAAAATATGTAAGCACGGCAATTCCTTTCATATTACCCAAAACCATGGTAGAAGCAATTCCATGGGAAGAACGTGGGGTAGTGATTGATGGCAAAGGCAGAGAGTTCTGTTTCCCTAGCACCCTCTCCAAATCTCAGCACAAACCTAACTAGGAGCCGCACTTGCCCTCTGTTCTGCCTGTTACTGCTATATCTTTTTGATCCCTTCTAAGAAAGATGTTCCTTCACCATTTGGTTCCTGAACTCAGCCTCCCTTGGGGGGAAACTGTTTCATGTGCTGCCAGTCATCATCAAAATCAAACAACAGAGCAACATTGGGGAAACTGTTGCCCTGCAGATGCTGTGGATTACACATCCCATCTTCTCTTAACATTGGCTCATTGGTAAGGGCAGATGGGATATGACATACAACCCATCTGGAAGCCCAGAAGCTCCCAACTCCTGTACTAGTGAAGAAAATCTTCCTAAATTTCATTCTCACAGGCAAGAACCAACAATTTTACCCTTTTTCTCATTGCTGTGGGAAAGCAGTAAAAAATGGAGAATTTTTGATGACAGTTCATGTCTTATTATGCACAAAAAATGCACTATGTGCAGAAAACAGGTTTCCTGCACAGAAAACAGTATGATTTTTTTAGTATAAAAAACCTTATTACTCTATATAAGTGTTGTTTTTTGGTCCATAAAATAGTATTTTCTTTGCAGGAAACCTTCAAATCTTGCTTTATGCACACAAAAAAATAATAATGCTATTTTTTGAGCTGTGTGTGTGTGTGTGTGTGTGTGTGTAGAATAGGTCCTGAACTGTAAATATTGTCATCCGTCTAAGATTCTCCTTGTCGTGGTTTCTAGAAATCATTTTGGGCCAATTTTTGAATATTTGTGGATATTCTTTCCATTTCTACCTTGTAGAAGCGGACAATGTGAGAGCTGAGTTTTAGGCAGAGATATCATCTTCTCAGCATATACACAGCAGATCCTCTTCTCAGCATAAACACTGTGATATAATTAAACTGCCGTTAGATATTTACATCCAAAATGGGGAACTCTAATTTGACATCACTTTACTAAGAGGAAGATGAGTCAACTAACCTTCAAGTGTAGTTTAAGATCTTGATTAGTAAATTGACATTAAACCACAGTGCTGCATTTTGGATGTAATAATTGTCATGTAATTAAATCACAAGTCCTATAATTGTTTGAGTGTCACACTAGGGCTGTATCTGTGCTGCAGAATTAATGCAGTTTGACAGTACTTTAACTGCCATGGCTCAATGTAATGGAATTCTGGGAACTGTCATTTTGTGAGATATTTAATCTTCTGTGTCAAGAGCTTGGATGCCCCAACAGTTCCTAGGATTCCATAGCACCAAGGCATGGCAGTTAAAATGGTGTCAATCTGGATTATTTCTGCAGTGTGGCCTGCGACTTTGGAAAACAAGAGGTTGAATCCTCACTCAGCCATGGATATCCACTGAGTGACCTTGGGCTTGAGAGTCTCACTCAGCCTCAGAGAATGGCACTTCTATTCAAGGGCGGGAATTAATGTACTTTTTCTGTATAATGACTCATGTTTAATGGTGACTTCTAAAACACTGGGGGGGGGGGGTTCAGTTGGGAGGAATTTTTATCCATTTTGTACTCTTAGGAGATATATATAACCTATAAAAAAGTAATACATTAATGCCACGATATCTCTAAAGGTTGTAGATCCTGCTTGTTCTTAGAAGCTAAGCCTGGTCAGTCCTGGTTAATATTTGGATGGGAGTCTGCCAATGAAGGTTCCAGATGCTGTAGGCTGTATTTCAGAGGAAGGAACTGCCCAAACTACCTCTGAGTATTCCTTGCCTTAGAAAACCTTATAGAATTCATGGGGGTCATTATAATTTGACAGGCAACTTGAGGTCACACTCAAACACACACACACTAGTATATTACCCTACTAGTATGTTGCTACTTTTGAAAAGTAGTATTACCTTTTAAAATAATGTTCACAACAGACTCTGCTAAAAGGCTAGAATTTTCTCATACCTACTTTAAGATCGAACCCTTTCTAGCTGCCTTCTGCATCAAACTACTCCAGATATGAATACTACACGGCCGCCTTTGCAACCTAGGTCATTCTGGCTGCAGGAGATAAAAGTTGAAGTCTAACACACCTGCAGGGGACTAGGTTGGAGGAAGGTGCTGTATGTCATGGAAACAGCTAGAAATGACAGAAAGGAAGGAAGGGATGGGCAAGCTATTGTAGTTCTATAACCTAACTGCAGATTAAACTGAAACACCCTGTTACCATATTCATTTCTGTGTCATACAGCACATGCCTGACTGAAAGGGCAGAATTCTCATAATGAGAAAAAGCGAGATTACAAGTGTATTGTAGCTCCAAGAATGATAGAAAGGTGAAAATTGAAAAGAACTTTGATGAAGAGGGCTGCCATTTTATAGGAATAATTTAAGAAACTCAAAAGTAAGTTCAAACCAAGGGCAGGGATGCTCTATGATCAAACTACAAGATCAAGAAGAAATAAATAAACAATGGAAGCAATACACAGAAGAGCTATAGAAAAGAACGGGGGGGGGGGGGGATGAATGACACATGGATTGAAGTATCATACAAAGATGAACCCAAAATTCTGGAAAGTGAGGTGGAAGCTGCAATAAGAGAAATTGGGAAGAATAAAATCAACAGGAACAGATGGCATTCCAATTGAAATGCTACAATCCATACAGAATCAAATCTAGTGTTAACTAAAATATGCCAACAGACATTGAAAAGAAAACAGTTGCCTACAGACTGGAAATGATCAATATACATCCCCATCCACAAAAAATAACCCAAAAAAGTCTGCAGCAATTATAGGATCATAGCTTTAATTTCCCATGCAAGCAAAATCATGCTGAAAATTCTGCAGCATAGATTCCAGTCATATATGAAGAGAGAAATCCCAGTGGTACAAGCAGGGTTCAGGAAAGGAAGAGGGACTAGGGACCACATTGCAAAAATACAATGGTTAATGGAGCATACCAAGCAATTCCAGAAGAAAATCAGTATGTACTTCATAGACTATAGCAAATCATTTGACTGAATAAACCACAAAAAGCTATGCAACACCCTTAAAGACATGGGAGTGCCACTACATTTGATAGTCCTGATGAGAAATCTGTACTTAGGACAAGAACAGGATACTGTTAGAACAGGATATGGAGAAACAGAATGGTTCCCAAGTGGCAAAGGTGTCATACAAGGCTGAATTTTATTTCTCCGCTTCTTTAATTTGTATGCATAAAAAATCCTTTGAAGAGCAGATTTAGTCTCAGAAGAAAGAGGAGCGAAAATAGAAGGAAGAAGATCTAAGATAGTGGATGACATCATACTTGCATCAATTAATAAGGAAAGTTGAAGAAGTAAGTGCAAAGTCAGGCTTACTGCTGAACATAAAGAAAACAAAAATAATGACCATGAGGGGATGTATCCTAGACAATGAGGAAAATGAAATAGTTAAAGAATTCTTTTACTTTGGATCAAACATTGATCAGAATGGAGACTGTAGTCAAAAAATAAGACAGCTAGGAATGGGAAGGGCAGCCATGAAAGAACCAACAAGATCTTAAAGTTTAAAGATATACAGCTAAGCAATAAAGTTAGAATTGTCCAAGCTATTATATTTTCCATCACCATGTTTGAAGGGATGTCATGTTGAGGAGGAAGCCAGACTGTTTTCTGCTGCTCCAGAGACAAGGATCCGGAACAATGGATGCAAACTCCAGGAAAAGAGATTCTACCTCAACATTAGGAGGAACTTCCTGACAGTAAGGGCTGTTTGACAGTGGAAAACTCTTCCTTGGAGTGTAGTGGATCTCCTTCGTTGGAGGTCTTTAAGCAGAGGCTGGATGACTATTTGTCGGGGATGTTTTGATTGTGATTTCCTGCATGGTAGAATGGTGTTGGACTGGATGGTCCTTGTGATCTCTTCCAACTCTATGATTCTATGTATGGATGTGAGATCTGGACAGTGAATAAAGCAGGTAAGATCAACTGAGATGTGGTGCTGGAGAACAGTGCTGAGGATATTGTGGATGGTAAAAAAGACAAACAAATGGGTCCTTGAACAGATCAAGCCAGAACTCTCCCTGGAAGCCAATATGACAAAACCAAGGCCACATTATGAGAATGCATGACTCATTTGAAAAGACCATAATGCTAGGGAAGGTAGAAGGTAGTAGAAAAAGAGAAAGACCACACACTAGATAGCTAGACTCAATCAAGGAAGTCATAGGCCTGAATTGGCAGGACCTAAGCAGAGCATTAGAGCATAAGTAGAGACTGAAAATGCCTCATACACAAGGTTGCCATGAGTCATGGTTGACTCAAGGGTACATAACAACAACAACAACAATTTAAGGATGACATTGGCCAGACCAAAGCAGTCATAAAGTAGATGGATGAATATATTCCATACATATATTCTTCACACTTTCAAATTTTAAACAGCTATCAAGGACGTTTAACAAAGAACCTTTCATTCCCACTGCAAGCAACTTTGAAGCAATTCACTACACGGGTACTTTGCAAATTACAAACTTGGATTGGCCTGCCCTATTTTTATGCAATCAGCTTGAAAAGCTTTGTGGAGATCATAATCACGGGTAACTTGCAAGCAGAAATACATCAAGTCTAATAAAGTTACAAGAAGCTTTGTGCAAAGGGGGGGGGAGGATCTCTTAGCCTAGCTGTGCTGTAAGACCTAACAAAATATTGTTTCAGCTTCCAAAAATACAGACTTTAAAACCCATACACCATGAAAATCTTTGAACCCATACAGCTTGGAGTAGGAAGAACAGAAGCCAAGTCTGTGGACTTCTATAATGTCTCAGTTTATTGAAAACCTTATGAATTTACAACAGTACTCTACATGTTACACATAGTTGCATGCAATGGTTTTTCACTGAAAAGCAGCTGTGGGAGGCACTGATCTGGAAAAGATTAGATGGTCCACTTGTTGTTGTACTTCAAGAAATCAACAACTGATGGCCTGTGTATCTTCCCCCATGAGAGGGAGGGAAAGTAACATGTGTGGAACAATTATGAACCAAGAAATGAACTGTAGGTAAAAGATTAAGCACCTCTTTCCCCATCTTCTCTTCTTCTAACTTTGACTGGAGACTTCTGTGGTTGGCTTCAGTTAAAATATATATATATATATCATGGAGAGAGCATAACACATAGCTAGGCATGTAACATAGTTTGGCCCTATTGGTGGTCATTAACTGGATTTCAAATCTGAGCTAAAACCCTAAGCAGGCATGTATGAATGCAGCTGAAATTTCTCCAACTCCCTACAGCTTTCAGCAGATTAAAATCTTCATACCTCTAGACTGTTCTATGAGTTTCTTACACTAATTGTGGACTGAAAACTTTTATTGTAAAAGTACTGATTCAAAACAGAACTGGACACATTTCTCCAGCTGGAAGGGTAAACTGTTCTGTCATTTGGATTAATAGATATTGTCCAGGTCTCAGATACAGGATCTAGATACAGTATCGAAGGTATAACATAACTGTTGGAAGCTGCATGCAAATCAAAAGAATGAGGCATCTCCTTGCAAAACCTCCAAAACACATCTCTAAAAACTCATTCAGACAGAGAAACCAAGACTGTTGTGTTGCCATTTGCTCTAAAATTATTTTACAGTTCTGGTACAATCCCCTTGATTGCTGTCCTAGAAAATAAAATATAATTAAAGTCTACCCACTTGCCCTTGAGTCTGGTCATGGACAGGTGGTCCCAGAATCCCACAGTCAGTGTGGCCTGGAGGGAGTAATTTACAGCAGCTGCAATGTGGGAGAGAATAATATTATGGATCAGACTGGTCTTTTCCCCACCCCAAAGCAGTCACATTTTTTTTAAAAAAAAATGTGAATCGTATACTGTGTCTTTTGGAAACAATGTATTGGCTAAGGAAGCATTTGATCCTGGCTCTTGTCAACCATATTTCCACTCCCTCCTGATTTCACCATGCTGGCTTTCATATTGATATTAACATTTTTACTTCACTTAATTGTCTGGCAGACACCACTGAAAACAAGATCAACATGGGTCCCATATCCTGCTCCAGTCCTACTTTCCTCACATCCAGAGGCCAATTTCTTTGAAGTGGTAAACTTGGGATGTAGCATTTCAGACCTCCAGGTGAGGGCTCACATGACTGTATATGCCTCATCAGAAAAGAAATAAATACATATTTAAAAAATACCTCCCCAAAGAAATCTGTATGTCACAAAGAAGGTCAGGCTAAATGACTTTAGCCTAACATTTAGCTGTCTGTGTGCAGGGTAATTTTTATTTTATTTTTTAATCTGGACAGAGCTATATTCATTCATGGGGATGTCATCTACGATCTGAAGCAATGCAGTTCACATAGAGGGAAACCACCTGGTAGGCAGACTCACCACTACACAAAGTGGAAAAATCCCAAGACCAGTACTTTGTTTTCACAACAGAGAAATTACAACAGTAAACAAGCAGTAAATGGAAGGAGCTCCCATATCAAGATTTGCAAATTGAACAAAGAGGTTAAAGTTCATGAAGAGCATATTTTATAGCAGAACACAGACTGTTTGCCTTGCCGTGCATGTACCAAAGTCTTTTGCCAATTCCACGTGAGGTGAATGAAACTTTCATCTCTTCACGGGAAAGACACAACACTAACTCCCAATCTGTGTGCTATCTCATCCATGCATCAACTATAAAAGAGCTGCCCATGATGGCAACCACAGAACCCTCTGATATACTTCCAGTCATCTGATTTTGGCCTGTATTTCAATAGTATTTGAATTTAGTATTAGTATTTGAGCAAGTCAAAGTGGTATAGTGGCCTGAGTGTTGGGCTAGGACTCTGGGAAACAAGAGTTCAAATCCCCACTCAGCCATGAAAACCCAATGGAGATCTTAGGAATATCTTAGGGGAAGGCACTGAAAACCTTCCTCACAATACTTTTAACCAAGAAAACCCCACAGCTTTGAATGTGCACAAGAAAAACAGATTAATAATTTGTATTAGCATTGTGAGTCAGTGTGCTGTAGTGGTTTAAGTCCTGGACTCCAGGAGACAAGAGTTGGAATCCCATTTTGCTATGGAAACCTATTGGGCAAGGCACATGCTCTCAGCTTCAGAGGAAGGCAGCGGCAAACCCACTCTGTACAAATCTTGCCAAGAAAAGCCCATGATATTGTCATCTTAGAGAGGGTCACCATAAGTTGGAAACAACTTGAAGGAACACAAGAAAAAATTAACTGTGTTAGTATTTGGATGGAAGACCACCACAAAATGGAAGGGAATGCCATTCCATTTTTCCTGTCTATCAGAACATTGGCAGTATAGTAGAGATTAACAGGTGTAGATGATAACAGGAAATGTCATGAGGGGCAAGGGAGTTTGCTAGGACAATAGATGTCCCTGAAGAACAATTGATTTCAAAAGCTGGGTGGGTATGAAACTACAGAATGTTTTTCCCGAGGAAGAGAGAAAATTGGTATTCAAGGCCACTGAAAACCCTTCCTGCTCTAAGTGCCAAAAGGTCCCATTCCAGCTTCTTCTATTCATGGATGGAAATTTCAGGTGAAATAACCCTGCAACAAATTGCCTACCTTTGTCACAGCTGTCACAGAAGTCACAGAGTTCAGAAATGCTATGAATGATGTCAACTAGCAAACAGAAACTGTGAGTCACTGGATAAAATGCATCATCTCACTGGGAAGAGCAGTATCATAAATGTGTTTAGGAATTAAACAGAAGCTAAGAGCACATTTTATAAGTATTTACAGTGTTAACAATGGCTCCTCTTGTCTTGAAACCTTCTCTGTGAACCAGAATCCAGTGAAGGCAACTTTCTGGGAGAAGAGGATTTAGGATTATTATCTACAAGGAAGTCATTCTGTTAAGCAGTGTCCTTATTTGTAAACAACAACAATTGTTGTCTAGTATTTGCTTCTTCCACACCCACCTTGCTTTTATTATTTTATTTCAGAACCAGCTACTTTACAATCCCATTTCATGGTTGTCGCCACAACATTTTTTTAAAAAAGTACATGGCATCAGGAGGCAGATTTAAACAGGCATATATATTATGAGGTTCTGTCTGTACAAATGTACTGGCATACCTCAGTTAAGAAAACTTCTGACAAGGAAGCTCCTTTTCACAAAGTCTTCTTATGCCTACTTGGCCTTTTTTTTCTCCTTCATCACTTGTCTAGCTAGAAGGTTACTGTTTTTTAGCAATATTTGGCAATATAGTAGAGGATGGTGAAGGAGAGCGAGAGAAACCTGGTATCAGCCTGCAACAGTGTGTTTGCAGCAAACAATACAGTAAAACCTGAGCAGGGAAAGAATGAAATTATACTCTAGTTGAGAATATTGTAATCATGTATGCCTACAGCAGGCAAAGTACACAGCAGATGCCTCCTGAATCACTTATCATGAACAGGAAAACAGAGAAAAAAGGAGAAAGAAAACAACTCTGCCTCAACAGCTACCCACAGCATGATAAAAAAAATAAATAATAGCATAGATCTCCAATTTTGGCCACCCAAATGAAAACCATAAGAAAGTGGAGGCTAGTGAAACAAACAGAAAAACTGAGGCATGTCTGTACATTTTCCAGAGTCTTTAAATTCATAGCATAATTAGCAAAAGAAATGTAACAGGAACTAGATGTGTCACTTCTTCTTGTCTGAGTCGATATGGTGATGCAGGAACAGGACAGCCAATGGCATTAGGAGGACACAGCAAACAGAGAATTGAGAGAGAGATAATAGCAAGCTAGTCAGAGGATAGGGAGACATGTCAAAGCAGATCTCAAAGGGAGTTAAAAATGTGCTTTCTGTAACATGTTGCTGTGAGGTAGTGTGCCCAAGTCACCAGAAACCTGTTAATAAACCATAGATGGCACATTTAGTTTTAGGTCTATGCAACCATAATCATATAATCAGAGATTTAATACAGTACAGGACTTAACTGGAGTCCAGAATGCTTCTACAGCACAAAGATGCCCCTTTTCTATATAGTGGCTAGGAAGGAGCAAGATAAACTTTAAGTGGTGCCTTAATAGGTAGCCTAGGAATTCTTTATTAGATCAGGAGCCACGAATGAAGGCGGTGCTGCCAATCTTACAAGTTTAAATAGGGCAGAACTAGACCCACTTGCTTAGCACAGGATACTATTTTAGCTACTGCTGAGTGAGCAATGACATGCACAATAGCCACTAAAAGCTGACCTAGTGGGTTGGGCTGACAGATGGTAGATGTCCAGTGTGATATAAACTGGCTACAGTACAATGAACAAGCAAAAATCCAATTACACCTCTAAAGCTTTGTTACTCTTGTTTGGTTATTTGTACAGTAATCAGGGAACAAGAGCAAATGGGGAATTAGGATTAAAAATAATTTGTTTTCTCATTTTAAAAATATTTTATACATATACATCGTTGCTGCTGTGTGCCGTCAAGGCATTTCTGACTTATGGCGACCCTAAAATGACCCTATCATGGGGTTTTCTTAGCACCATTTGTTCATCCTTCTCTGAGACTGAGAGTGACTTGCCCAAGGTCACCTAGTGAGTTTCCATGGCTGAGCAGGAATTTGAACCCTGGTCTCCAGAGTTCCAGCCCAACACTCAAACAGAGTTCCAGCTAGATTTCTTTCAGGGCCTATGCTGTACATCATTTGCATTACACCATTCTGGCTCTGTCCTACACTAGCCTTATAGCATAAAACATTAAAACCTATAATAATGGCATGACAACATGATAAAACAGGAAAAATCTACTACAACAAAATGTGTATGGACATGATGCTTGACTGATATGTTATATATCAAACTATGTACAAAAGGTGTACTCTAAACACTTCATAAGTGGTCATTTCTTCATTCCATGAAAAACTTCTGATTTACCCCCCCTTCCAATCTCAAATTATTGTGGCCACAGTACTGTATGTGGATGTGAGACAAGTTCTTTCAAATGATTTGAAACACACACACACACACACACACACGCTTTTTCCTTCACCAAGGAATAATTTACTTACATTATTAGTTTGCCTTTCAAGAAACATACATGTGGTTTTTTTCTGTCCAGACTTCGCAGGGAGCTTTAACTCATCTTTTTACTCAGTGCAGTAGGGTGTGCCACAGAATCAAGACAATATTAATTTGGGTTTTTAAAAGCACATATGTTTTAGATCATGATCTGATCATGAAGACATATTAAACCAGTGTAGATTTGCCCCCCTAATATTCATAACTAGAAAAGGTTACTTTGCTGGCCACTACCCAGGGTGCCTGGGTGATTCTTGGTATTGTAGACCAAAAATCATTTTTTTCAAACTCTGCTAATATTCTTCAGCCTTTCTGCATACCAAAGTCTATTTGGCATGTGTATTACCATCTCCCTCATCATTACTACTGTCTTTTATGTAGTTTATTTATTCATTACAGTTATATCTGGGACTAGAGACCACATTGCAAACATACGGTGGCTAATGGAGCACACTAAGGAATTCCAAAAGAAAAACAACATGTGTTTCATAGACTACAGCAAAGCCTTTGACTGCATAAATCATGAAAAGCCATGGAACGCCCTCAAAGTGCCACTACATTTGATAGTCCTGATGAGAAATCTACCTAGGACAACAGGCAACTGAACAGAATGATTCCCATTTGACAAAGGGGTCAGGCAAGGCTGCATTCTATAACCCTATTTATTCAACTTGTATACAGAAAATATCACACAAGGAGCAGGCTTAGACTTCAAAAAAAGGAGGCAAAAATAGAAAGAAGAAACATCAACAATCTAATATACACAGATGACACCATACTACTAGTGGAAAATATGGATTTGGAACAATTGCTAAGGAAGGTCAACAAAGAAAGTGCAAAGGCAGGCTTAATGCTGAACATAAAACAAAAATAATGGCCACAGAGGACCTACATACATTCTACCTAGACAATGAAGAAGTTGAAATAGTAAAAGAAATCCCATACCTAGGACCAAACATCAATTAGACTGGAGACTGCAGTAAAGACATCAGAGGAAGACTAGGAATGGGAAGGGCAGTCATGAAATAATTACAGTAGATAAGATGTTGAAGAGTAAAGATATACAACTGAGCACAAATGTTAGAATTGTACAAGCCATTATATTTCCCATCACCATGTAGGGATGTGAGAATGGGACAGCGAAGAAAGCAGACGAGAAAAAAAACCAATTTGTTTGAGGTGTGGTGCTGGAGAAGAGTGTTGAAGATACCATGGACAGCCAAAAAGACCAATAAATGGGTCCTTGAACAGATTAGGGCAGAAATTTCCCTGGAAGCCAAGATGATCAAACTGAGACTGTCATTCTTTGGCAACATCATGAAAAGGCATGACTCACTGGAAAAGACCATAACGCTGGGAAAGGTGGAGGGCAGTAGAAATAGAGGAAGACCCTATGCTAGATGGATAGATTCAGTGGGGGGAGGGAAGTCACAAGTATGAATTTGTAGGACCTGAAGAGAGTA
>NC_056524.1:192080452-192113042 GCF_019175285.1 Sceloporus undulatus
GTGGAGGACAGGAAGGCTTGGAGATATCTCACCTACAGTGTCGCCATGAATCGTCGTCAACTCAAGAGCAGTTAACAACAACAATACATATCTAGGAACTCCAAGGAGCTATAAGCTGCCCTCTTCCCATATTTTTCGCAAGGAGCTCAAGGTGATGTATGTGGCCCTCCTCTCAATTTTTATCTTCACAGCAGCCCTATGAGGTAGTTTAGATTGTAGGCTAGTGACTGGCTGAAGGTGAGTGACATGATCAAAGGGGGATTTGAATGCAGATCTTCTTCTTGTTGTCCAGCACTCCAACCACTATACCACACTGGCTCTCATTTGCAAACCACCCTGATTTCACTTTAACTCATCCTTTTATCTGGCTGTCTGACCTCTCTTGGATATAAAATCATATGCTTTCCAGCAATGACAGCAAAGCTTGTTGAAAGACTTAGGGTGCATCTACACTGTAGAAATAATGCAATCTGGCACAATTGAACTGCCATGGCTCCAACCTATAGAGTCCTGGGATTTGTAATGTTGTGAGGTACAAGCACTCTTTGGAAGAGAAGACTAAAGACCTTGCAAAACTACAAATCCTAAGGTACAATAGGATGGAGCTAGAACACTTAAAGTGGTGTAAAACTGAATTATTTCTACAGTGTAGATGCACCCACAGAATCTCAGAACTGATGGAACCTTATTTCCTTGCCTTGCCCTGTCCTGCTACCTCTTAGTATGAGAGTCAGGGAGCAAATCTTGGGAAAGTCTGAGCAGCTCAATGTCCCAAACTGCCAATATTCTCTCCTGATCAAAGTGTGAAACCAAGGGCATGGTTACAGAGGGCTTGTAAAGTAAGTACAGTATGACACTTGTCACTTGAGCACTACAACAATTTTGATCATCTTATACTATCATTTAAGATGTGTTTAAAATCCCCCTTTTACTTATTTATTTTTGGCAATATTATTTTGTATTTCCATTCCCTGACAGGTTTGCCATGTAATTTATGCCTTTAGGCTGTTATCAAGGCGTGAAGATCTGTCCTTGCCATTGAGTATAAAAGCAGTCATTTGGAAGAGGGTAGTTTTGTATGTAACAGCTGCCATTTATTCATTTCTTGGCTTTGGCCTTGGGCTAGCTCAGTTGTACTGCAACTTGTTCATGATTCAGCTCCAAAAGAGTGATAGAAAGCTTGGAAAGATATTTTAAAAAGCAATTGGTTAAATTTATAGTTCCAAGGAAAAATGAGACAAATGGTGGTTAGCTGCCATTACAGTTAAAGTTTAAAGTATCGCGTCACTTTCTTATTTTTCAAAACAAGCAAAAAGAGTTGCTTTTGTTTTCTTTTCAAATTTGAATGCTACAGTCTGCTTGCCTGTGGTAGGAGTAAATATGCTTGTAGGGGCTGCTGGCTCCCATGAGAGTGAAGTTGAGAATCTGTTCTGGGTTTTCCCCCAGATGTTATAGGACCCATCCAAGATGTTTATCACATTTTTCAGGCTCTGTTTCAGTACTGTAGACAGCTCCTTAGAGTAAAAACTTGGAATGAATTTGCCTCTTCCCAATACAGAAGCCACTGTCACTGAAGCTTGGGCAGCAAGTTCTGAGAGAATCCAAAACCTACCCCTTTGCACGTCACATCAATAATAATGCTGAAAATAATACTCCATATAGCAAAATAAAAATACTCCTTTGCAGACACATTCTCCTGTGCCTCCTCCACATTCATAGAAGGAAAGTTACTCAAATAGCTAAGATAATAAGTGAAAAACAAATCGCTGGTGGGGGGCAGTCAACACAGTACAGTACATGCATTTAAAAGAACATTTTCCTAGTCCAATGATTATCCATATTATTCCACATAGAAGAAAACAATAGCAATAGCAAGTATATTAAATACCTAGGAGTGGCATCACTAGTGTTGTTGCCACCTGGTGTGGTAACTCATGGTATCACCCCATCACTGACATCCTCCCATACCACACCATCCTTAGTAATGTTTTTGTACTAACATTACTCAAAAATTGTAATTCTTATATATTATTGAATGTATTCACAATAGTTGAGACATAGACAACTAGCAAAATTAAAAATTATGCCTTTAAATTACAATATTATGTGCACAACCTAAATATATTTACATGTATACACATGGAGTTAAAATGAAAATTTGGTAGGATGTGATTTTTTAAATTTTTTAAAAATAATATTTAAAATTTAATTTAAAATTTAATTTAAAAAAATCCCTGAGGCTTCCCATAACCCATTATAACCAAAAGGCAGATGTTTGGAAAGCAGTGGTGTCACCCCTCTTAGGGTGCAGCCTAACCCTTGCCCCCACTTGAGGAGTGTGAGTGCATCCCAAATCTATAAAAGCAACTAAAACGTACAGTCATAGTGCAAAAGGAGTGAAGTCATCATTCATTAAATGACAAGTATGATATAACTCACTTATACTTTTGGGTTAGAAAGAGGGATTAAATATAGGTAAAACTCATTGTTTATAACATGTTTCAAACTGTCCTGTGATGTAAGATGATATCGTAGATATATGCCCCACAATTTTCATCGGTACCTAGTGAGGATCTGTGGTTTCTGTTAATCACTTTTCCCTTATAAATTTGAAATTTTATTGTTCAAGTTTCTTTAGAATTTCTCTAGTGCCTGCTTTAAAACGATATTGAATAATGTGCTTCCCATTGTAATAACCATATGTCACTACTGTCTCTCATTTCTAGGTCATTACTGAATTTTTAAGCAGGAAGAGTTCCCAGTGCAGATCCTTGGAGAACCCCACTATTTACTTCCTTCCACTGTATGAAGCATCCATTTATGCCTACCATCTGTTGCTTAATCTCTTAACCAGCTGTTAATCCACTAATGGGCATTTCCTTTGATGCCAGGACTATTTCTCATTTTTAAAAAAGTCTTTGATGGGGCACTTCGGCAAAGGATGTCATTATTATTCACATAATTCTGACATCCTGATAAAAGTCTGTGAGGATGATAAGGCATGGCTCCCCCCGCCCAATTTATGCAGCCTCTCTGCTTTCGTGCATTTTGTTTATCCATGCTTTTAACTGATGTGTTTTCAAACACAGTTCTAGCTTATTGGCCTAACACAAATACCATTAGAAAATAAACAGGAAACAGCATAACCCAAACTTAATTTGATTTAGGTTTTCTACCTGTTTTCTCCCTTCAGTGTGTGTTTTGCAAACCAGTCTGAATACTGCTCTTGAGAAAAGTAACTAATAACTAAACTAACTGCTGTCTTCTGACAGACCAAAATTTGACAAGTGAAAAATATTTTTTTAAATTTAATTTTTAAAATTCTTTTAAAATTATCTTTAAAAACATCACATCTTACCAATTTTTCACTTTAAACACATGAAACCATTTACAAGTAAATACAATTAGGCTGTGCATATGATATTGTAATCTAAAGGTATAATTTTAATTTCAGTAGTTGTTTATGTCACAACTATTGCCATTACATTCAGCGATACATAGGCACTACAATTTATAAGTAACAGTACAAAAACATTACTATGGATTCTGCATGGGATGGGATGGGAGGAAGTCAATGAGGAGGAGATGACACCATGAATTGCCACACTGGGTAACAGCAACCCTAGTGATGCCACTGGTAGAGGATCCTCTCATTTGGGACGGGTAACTCTACCCATTCTCTAAAATTTGAACTGGCCTGATGCTCAAACATCCCCTATATATAAATAAAGTTATGATCAACGTATGGCATGAATTAACAGTATAAATAAAGGACTTAATGTTGCTATGAAGGAAGCAACCCTCAACCAAAAAGTTGCCAGTTGTCTAAAGGAAACAAAAATTTTCCTCAGCCTCAACAATTGGCAATTACTTACAGCTGTGACAAAGCCTGAGAGAATCCATGTAATACACATTGTGCCCCTTAGCAGACAATGGCCAGGTAGAGAAGTCAAGAACAGAATGAATCAGGACCAGCAGCGCTTCCTCTTGTATCCCCAAGTCATGGTTTGATCCATGATGTCTACCACCCTAGGGCCTTCCTTTAAGCAGACCAAATTGGCTGATCTGGAAGACATTTCCTGAGGACAGCATCAACTGTGCAATCATCTGTCCCCACCCTACACCCATGGCTCTGTATTCTGTAGGGCACAAAGAAGAATTCCTGGTAGTAGTGATGGAAGTCTTGGTATATTCAGATTATTTTTTTTATCTTACATTTGTGACAGTAGAGTCTGTCTGGTCTATACTGATGAAATGGAATGCTCATAAACGAAAGAAAACATGCTAATGTTTGCCATCCAGATTCTGTTTGAAAAGGAAAGGTTAATAATTTAGCTGGAATTAAAACAAGGCTTGAAATGTTAGGCCTGAAAATTAAATCTACAATGTTAATCATTACAAACTAGAAAATTAATTCACTACTATAAAAACTAATAATGGGAAAAATTAATTTCATATGTTATTGTTAATTAACTTGTTGGTTTAGAAGCTTTTGCAGGGGTAGACTATTGGATTTACAAAGAATGGCTTAGAAGTTGCCACTGTTGACCTTAGGGAAGCACATTTGTTACTTTCTGCTTTAAAAAGGCTCTTTTTTCCATTTTAAAGTTGTCTTCCTCCAACCTAGGAACAACCCCCCTCCCCATGGACTACAAAGTACATAATAAGATTGTTGCTTGGGAATGGTAAGGGTGTGACATGCCTGGAAATTGTCAGGTTCAGAAAGGCCACCTACCCAAAGTATGGGTTCTAATCTTACAACCTGTACAATTCATTTTGCACTCATATGTATCTTTTTTCTTTTCCCTGCTACCATGATGTACATTTCACTCATGTGTCAAATGCCCTGTTTGTTAAATTTAATGAATTATTAATTTAAGTTAGAGGTTACTGATACACTGCATATACAGCTGTGAGTGGATAGCTACAAGGATTGATCAGTGAATCAAGGGTGAAGAATTCTTAATTAGAAATGTGTTGAGAAATGAATCACTCCATCCTTTCTGCCTCCCTACTCACAGACAAGAAGTGTGGTCTACAAAGTCAGTATTAGAGCACCGGTTTTGCATTCAAGTGCCAGGAATCCTACATTCACTTTGTGGCATCTTTTTTAGTTTTAATTATTACTGTCCAACAAGCCAATTCTTCTCTGTACTCACTTTAATTGTATAATTAAAAGAGAGTGGGTAAAAAAGGAGTAGGAGTAAGAGTAGGAGGACTTGGAGATAAAAAGAGAATGGGAAAGGGGAGAGAATCCAAGAGAGGAAAAAATGGGAAATAAATTTGAGGAAAACTTTTCATTTAATTATTCAACTACAGTAGGGCCTTGTTATCCATGGGCTCACCATCCATGGATTTAAGCACCCGGGGACAGCAGGTCCCATCGTCCCCAATGGTGATGTGTGCATCTTCCACCACTATTGGGGATAATGGGACTTGAGGTCCCACGTTTTTTGGTATCAGTGGCAGAATGGATCCCTCGCGGATACCAAGAACCAACTGTACATAATTCATAATTCAGTTTACAAAGGGAGTTATTACATCCCACCTATAATAATATCAGACCATGATTATATATTACACCACAATACACAATAGAAACCAGACCAGAATATAATCAGCAGAGGAGAAGAAATTATCGAAGAGAATCACAGCGTGCATCCCCTTCAGGTAAGCCCCCAAACTCTTCTTTTTCAAATAGGCCCACCGGAGGCAAGGGTGACACTTGTCTTTCATGCCTAAAAGGCTTGACATCCTGAAAGGGCCTTAGTCTCCCACTACATAAACAAGTCACTTCCTACGTCAATAACCCCATCTCCATTCCATGATTTACTCCCCCCCTTTTCATTCTTTGATTGCTGTTTATTTCTGTTCTCAAGAAAGTTTCCTCTCCATCCAATGCTATCTTCCCAACAGGAACATACAGCCGATCTTCCATATCCATGCATTTTTTATCCACGGATTCAATCATCCATGGCTTGAATTAAAAAAGAAACAAAGCAAAACAACAACAATAACAACAACAACAACAACAAAGAAACAAAGAAACAAAAACAACAACCAAAAAGACCCCTATATAATTTTCAAAAAGCAAACCTTGATATTGTCATTTTAAATTTTTTAGATTGTAAGCCTGAAGGCAGAGAACCATCTAATTAAAAATAATAATTGTAAGCTGCTCTGATAGCCTTTAGGACTGAAGGGCGGGGTATAAATACCATTAAATAAATAAATAAATAAGGGACACCATTTTACTACACCATTGTACTAAATGAGCAGGGTCCTGGAACCAAAGCCCAGCAGATTCCAAGGGTCCACTGTAGTTTGCTTAACAACCTTGCCATATAATACATTTCCCCCAGTCCTAATACTACTACTTTTGAGACAGCAGGCCTTCCTGTTTTACTGTATGTGACAGAGCAAGAGGCACCAACGTAACAAATTCTAACAATCTAAGTTAACAAAGCATTTTTTAAACTTCAACATTAATCAGGACATCTAGTGAGTTAGTAGAAATCCCTAGAGAACCAAGTGAATCAATAACTTCAATTAAAGTTCTCTGTTAAAATCTGACATAATACATAGGCAGAAGAGTAGCTCTGTGGCCAAACTGTGGTCAATTTTTCTCGGAACTGAAATGTCAAAGGAAAGGGGAACTGATGCAGGATGGCTGAAGAAAACAGACTACAAAGAACATGTTGGAAGGAAAACTGATGGAGAAAAGCTGAAGGAAATGGCTGATAAGAGAAAAGGGCTAATAAGAGAGATTGTTCTGAAGAAACCTCGTAACACTCAATATACAGAAGGGCTGTTTTTTTCAGATAACAAAGAGAGTGCATGGCAGGTGTGCCAAGAGATATGATGGCTAAAGAAAGTGGACCTTATACAGTGGACCCTTGTTATACGCTGGGGTTTGGTTCCAAGATCTCCCGTGTATAACAAAATCCGTGTATGCTCAAGTCCCATTGAATATAATGACATAGCAAAATGGTGTCCCTTATAAAAAATGGAAAATCAAGGTAAATTTATACTTTTTTGGAACATTTTCAAACCGTGTATGGTTAAATCCGTGTATAAAAAAATCCGTGTATAAAAAGGGCCGACTGTACACCAAGGATGGGCAATTGTGCCCTCCAGATGTTGTTCAACTGCAACTTCTGAACCACTGGCTATGTTGGCTGGGAATGATGGAAGCCACAGTCCAAATACATTTGTAAGGGAACTGTTGCCCATCCTTGTAAAGGCAGTGGCCTGGAAAACAAATGGAGACCTGAAGAAAATATGGCGCATTACAGACCGCCCAAAAGGGCGGTCCGAAAAGCGCCCTCATTTGCTGCGCAGAGGAGCCTCAGCAGCCAAACCGCGTGACTCCTCCGAGCAGCAAAAAGAAGCTGCAAAAAGCGGCTTCTTTTTGCGGTGCGGTAATGATGCCACAAGGCGCCAATGGTGCACTTGCGGCATCATTTCTGCTGCGCGACGTGCGGACGCTAAGTGTCCGCTATGTCAAGATGGTGGCGCCCATGTAGAATGGGTGCCACCATTTTGTACGTGCTTGGCGCATACTAGGGTTAGGGGCGTCCAGAAAGGACGCCCCTTCCTAACCCTAGTACGTGCTGAGCACGTACTAGGGTGCCTGTGTGGAATGGGCCTAAGATTAAAGGAGGAAGTTAAAGAACACAGGGCCAGAGCATGGTGACCTCTTATGCTTCAAGGGTAGCCTATTAGGACCAAGGATGGCAGGCGTGAATTTCAGATGTTGATTTGAACTAATGAGCCAATATCTTGGCTGTACCTAGTGGTGGAGTCTCTCTGTCTCTATTATCATACAGCTATCAGTTTAAGTGGCTGACATTTTAAAGTAAAGGCTGAGTCTCTCTTATCCAGAATTACAAAATCCAAAATAGTCCACATGAAAGGCTGAGATAGAAACAACTTTTCTTTCTGATGATTCAATGTACACAATATGTTTTGTCAACAAAATTATTTAAAATATTGTGTATAAAATTGCTTTCAGATTATGCTTATAAGGTATATATGAAATATAAATGAATTTCATGTTTAGACATGGGTCCCATCTCCATTATTTATGCAATATTAAAAAAAAAAAACCCCCAAATTCCAAAATCCAAAACACTTCTGGATCAAAGTATTTCAGATAAGAGAGACTCAACCTGAAATTTGGCTTAACTTTACTCTATTGTTATCCCCCTTCTTTTCAAAAGTTTTTCCCATATAACTCCTAATTATTTTAACTGGCCTTGAGTTTGGACCCCATCTGTAAACTCTGGAAAAAATCACTCTTTTTCAGGTCAGTCAGTTCAACACCTCTGAGGAGGTCTGAAGGCACCCTTTAAAAAAATAATAATCAGAATAACCGTAATAAAAAGAAGAAAAGTAGTATAAGGCATTAATTGTTAAAGAGAAATCATGTGTGAAATGTGCAGCTGGCCCTCTGTCATTTGCATTTCTGTCCAGAACACATAGTTCGGTTAAATCACTAACCTGAAAATTAGAGGTTAGGGTAGAAATGCTGACAGATTCTGAGCTTCAGTAGCTAAGTAACCCTCAAGGGCATTCTAAACTAATGTCAGGTTTAGAGGAAAATGAAAGTTAGGTGTGACTAAGGCCACAAAAATAAAATTACAGGCTCCCCTCTGCTCCAATATACTTGGCTGTGTGTAGTAACAGCTGGTAACACTGACAGTAGCCTTTGCCAGCAAATGGTTCTACAAGCAAAGCAGCCTCTGCTTTTCCATCAACACCTTCATGTTTTCTCAGAAAAGCTTTGCCCCATCTTACTGTTTCATGGCTTCCTCTTGCCTAATGTGCAGGATGTTACCTGCCCGAGTCTTAAGCCTCTTCTTGATTCTCTTATCAGTCAACTCTCTCCTATCAGGCACTTTTATCTTGATAACTACACAAATTGTGTCACTGTAATATAACAAAACATCTATCATTGCTTTGTCACAAGATGCTTCCAGCCAGCATCTGAATGTAGCCTTACACAAGCACAAGGAAGGAGAAATAAGTCACTCACTGCCAAATCAGGTAGTAATGGCTGATGGCTGCTTCATTTGATATTTTTCTTTTTTCTGAATTGGAAAGTATTCACACAACTTCTTTCACCAAAAGCAAACATGGAAACCTTCTGGCAAGAAGAGTGCTGAACACCAGCCTGAAACATGAGAGGGGCAATGCAGATGTCAACTGTACTTTGCCTCAGAGTGAGGGTGGGGAACATTTTTTTCAGCCCAAGGGCTGAACTGACTCCAGGCAAGAACATCGGGTATGATATGCCAATAGTTGGCAGGGCTACTCCACAGTTGGCATGAGACCCCAATGTGCTTTCCCCCCCACCCCGTTCACTCTCCTCTTTCTCTCTCTCTCAACTATCATTCACTTACTCATGCACCATCCACACATACATACTTTCTCCCCTTCTCTCACCCACTATTCACTTCTCTCTAACATATTATTTCTCATACACACATCACATCCACTCTCTTTCATTCTCTCTCTCTCTCTCTCTCTCTCTCTCACACACACACACACACACACACACACAGAGCACATTGTTACATTGCACTATAGTACACATGCTCATATAAGTTAATTGAAGGTAGTTGTATTTCGAGTACAATGAGACCCCATTATCTGAAATGCTTGGGACCAGAAGTGTTTTGGATTTTTTTAAGTTTTGGAATACTGTACCTGTATTTGCATATACATACATGATGAGATAACTTGCAGATGGGACTCAAGTCTGAATACCACACTTATTTATGTTTCATATACACCTTATAGATGTACAATATTATATTATATTATATTATATTATATTATATTATATTATATTATAATATAAAATAATTATGTGCATGAAACAAAATTTTAGTGCACTGGCCCTTCAGAAAAAAAGGTGTCATTATCTCATCCACTCATGAAAACTGTTGTGCTTTTTGGAATATTTCAGATTTTGAAATTCCAGATATGGGAAACTCAGCCTGTATACTGAACTGGGAAAAGGAAACTGGACAGAACAGGAAAGGAGAATAAATTGACAGTGGGTCTATTTGCACTACATAAATACAGTATAGTGCCATACTCTCTCAGCCTCAGAGGATGGCAATGGCATCTCCCTTCTGAAGAAACTTTCTAATAAAACTCCATCATAGTCTCATCCTTAGGGTCGCCATAAGTTGGAAACAACTTGAAGACATACAACACACAATCCACTTTAACTGCCATGCCAATGTCCCATGGAATTCTGGGATTTTTACTTTAAGGAAGGTTATTTAAAATCCTCAGCCACAGAACTCTGGTACCTCACAAAACTATTAGCCTCAGCTTTCCACAGGATGTAGCCATGGCAGTTAAAATGGAATAGTGCTATTGTTACATAATGGGTACAGACTCAGTCACAGTAAGACCCAAGGGTATATATTCCTTCTGTCCACATGTGCCACTAACGTCTGCATTCTATGCCACAGGTTAGCCATGCCTGCTTTGTAGGAAAGTCATAAATGAAGATACCCTTACGTCATTTTGTATTTATTTCATAGCTTCTGCTCTGAACCCTTAAATGAGATTATATATCACTGACAACGTGTGACCCATCCACCATGATAAATTCTGTGTATAGCCACATAAGCTTGTCTGCCAGTGACTGGCAACCCACTGCTGTTTGAGGCAGACAGCAAAAACAGTTCCCTCAAACACCATGTTGTTTTTATGCATGACTGGTGGATAGTGTTCAGACCGGTGGTGTGAATTTTTCAATATAACCAGGACTGTCAGCCAAACTACTCAATCTTGTAGAGAAAATATTTTGAGAGGAAAGGAAACAGGAGTCTTATAGATAAAATGCTCAGTGAAGGAAGAGATTAAGTGCTCATTAAAGTGTCTTTCTCTAAAAGCTCTAATCAAATTGCTTCTCTCCAAAGGGCTAAATGCTTCTGCAGGGTCAGATTCTCTTATTTATTTCAAGGATGAAACTTCCATTGACTACTTGCCCTTATTTTCCATGATTAAAATAAAATCTTCATTGAAAACACTTGGCCTTGGAACATAAAATCAAACAATTTGAGCTGGCTTCCAGACAACCACAAACTGCTGATATTGTAAAGTAACCATTGGCAGAGAACAGAACTGAAAGGCTGAGAATAATGAACTGATTCAGAACAGCCACATAGGTCAAGAAGAGTTAGAACATGCTAGGAGACTTGCAAACCTGAGAGAGCTGAGGAACACAATATCCTGAGCACAGATATGAGTGGTGTAAATGTGTAGCAACCCCAGGGAGGTCAATGCGGCGGTGCAGTAATAGAGCCAGCACAAACAGAGAACAGAATTTGGCCTAAGAATGAATTGAAATACTTGAAGTCACTGGAGCTGAATGAAATAATGGCACAGTCCCTATCGTAAAAAGTAAATAATTGGAAACAGCAGGTTTGTAGTGCTTTCTATAGATACAGGACGAATAAGCAATTCTGTTATTAAACAATTTTGGCAGAAAGAGAAGACATTGGTTCACTAGAAATCCTGAATCCAGTCTCTCTGACTACCAGTTACACAAATAAGGCCTCTGCACGCACATGCACACACACCATCACCATCTTATACATTGGTCTCACATAAATTATCTGAGTTTCAGTGCCTCAGTGTGCATTTGACAAAGGGATCAAATGCTGCAACTGACTGTAACTTTTTATTTTCTTATTTTGAAACCAGGCAGAGAGCCAGGCAACTGTGGACTCACTAGAACAATTCCATTAGTAAATGACTATGGCCTGTTAAAATTTGATGTTGCTGTACAAACCATTATATTCTTCATTTGGGAATGGGCTGTTCTCATGAATGTATAGACTATTCCAAGCAGCTTGTGTAAAGCATGAACCAGGCAGTTTCCAATCTCGATAGTACACATAATTGTGTGTACTCTGCATTACAGTGTATTCTGTATATATTCTGCTAGGGAGTGGTTCTACTGAAATCTGAATGCTAAAGTTGATGCCAAGTGTGTGAGAGGGAACTGGTTGCAGCAACAATATCCCAATGAGAAAGTCCAAATAGAAGAGAATCATATAATCATAGAGCTGGAAAAGGTCACAAAGGCCATCCAGTCCAACTCCTTACCATGCAGGAATACACAGTCAAAGCACTCCTGACAGATTTTCAGTAAGACATCTCTTCAAATATTTAAACGTGGCTGTCATGTCAACCTTCAACTTCTCTTCTTCAGGCTAAAGATACCCAGATCCCTCATAGGGCATGGTTTCCAGAACTTTTACCATTTTGGTCGCTCTCCTCTGGATATGCTCCAGCTTGTCAAGATCCTTCTTGAATTATGGTGCGCAGACCTGGACACTGTATTCCAGATGAAGTCTGATCAAAGCAGAGTAAGGTGGAACTATCACTTCCCTCGATCGAGACACTATGCACCTATTGATGCAGCCTGGAATCACACTACAACTACTAGAATTTCCAGTAGCCATTTTGATTTGAGGATTCTAGTAGTTGTAGTCCTGGAGTTATATGTTTTCCAAAGTCTGAGGAGGATATGGCTAAAAACAGGAGCAGGAAGAGTGACCTTAACCCTGTCTTGGATGTGCAATTTGCTTAGGCTGTTTGAGAATCAGAACCAGATTGTGTTAAAACAAATGCATTTTGGTTCAGCAATCAGTTTTGAAAGGGAATGATCAGCCCTTTGAATATCTATGATGTTGAGGTACCCCTGGCCGGCCAAGACATGACAGGAGTGTTTATGCATTAGTGTATGTGTCCATATACTCACAAGCATGCAAAATAGTATCTGGCACTGGAATGATACATCCCAAGAAGTCCATCTTTTACAAAAAGGAATGTTTCTTTCTGTTATGTGTATGACGATATAGAGTATGTATTGCAGTTGAAGAGCAATGGAAATTAACAATTTGCAATATTAGCTGTCCTAGATTACAAGCATTTATATTTGTACGCATACATGTATGTAAGTATGCATGTATTTATTTATTTATTTTAAAAGCAAAGACTCTAGTCCTTATAGAAACCAAGACATGGAGCAAAATGTGTTGGAACTATTCTGGTCAAATGATGATACACTGGATTATTGCAGATGCCCTACCCCCTCCTCCATCCAACTGGTTCCAGAAGCGATAAAGAGAGAGTAGAATGTGTATTGCCCAGGTGCTAAAGCCAGTCGCTGGGAAGGATGTAGGATACATATGCTAGAGATGGAACCAACAAAGTGGCAGTAACAAAACTGAGCAGGCAGTAGAAGCTCTGGGGGCAAGTCAGCTGCACAGGCATTAGATAATTCTCTTGATGTGGAGGGGCCTGAGAAAGAAAGAGAGAGGAAAACATGGAGAGGAGAAGGAAGAGTTGTTTTTAACTCATGCAACTGGTGTACCAGATGCATGTTCTAACTTTTGGGGTTGACTGTGGGAAGCAACTGCAGATTAGAGCAGCATGGAAACAGAGCAGCTTGACAACATGATGACAGCAGCTTTGGTTGCAGCTGTACTACAACATGTTTCAGTGTCTTTAGTCTCATCAGTATGCCCAAGCACTTCCTGCAAACAATGTGTCTGCATGTATGTTTGGGTTGCTTACACTGTCTTGGGAATTGACCAGTTACGGGGGAGGCACAGCAGATCTGGTAACTACAGGGGCTGGAGCCCAGAGTGTGTTCAGAGTGACTGGTTTGTGTGTGTGTTTGTGTGATGTTTATGCATATATGGGAATTAGTGGGATAAGTGCCTATTCAAATACAAAGAGTAGATGTTTTTTCCTGCAACAGTACATATATTACATAAAATCAACCTGAATGGAAAGCATAAAAATGCAGCATTTACAGACCTTTCCATACATTTAAATATAAATATTTTAAGTAAATATTTTCACCCCTTTACTTCCCCTTTCTCTTTTTGTGTCCTCCATTTTTTCCTTCCAACTGCAGTCTGAGGGATTATTTTTTAAATGTACTATTGTGAAGATAGAAAGCACCCACCAAGTCTCTGTTATTAGTAAATAGAAGGTGGTTACTTTTTTTAGAAGGCTAAACATGGACATAATCTTGAACATTCTCGCTAGACATTAATACTTATTGAGTGGAATGGGACTTACTTCTAAGTACACATATTTAAGCTTGTGTTGTAGATGTGGTAAATCACAAACCACCATGTAAAGTAAGTCACATTATTTAAAAGCAGAAGGCATACACAGCTTCTTAAAAGAATGGAGAAATGGGGGAAGACCAAATAGAAGAGACAGAAGCCCCCAAGAAAAAGGGAGTAGAGCAATTCATTGCTCCAGGATGCTTCACTCTGTTTAACAGAACCAGTTTGAATCCCATTTTGGGATAATGGCAGATTATAAATCCAATAAATAAATAAATAAATAGGGCTGCCTGTACTAATTGATCAGTTCATTGCAAAGATGAGGTGGAAGTATGGATTTCTGTTCCTCTGAATAAACACTACTTTTCAGAGACTTTGAACTTGCTGGATGAAGTACTAATACCAATGAAAGCCTATTTAATGGTACAATCTGATGTTTTATTTGAAATAATGCTCTGGTCTTTTCGTTGCTATTTTTAATCCAGCGTTAATGTTTTTGTATGAAAACCTGTGGTTATTGAACTATTCTCAAGTACAGCAATGCTATAACTGTGCATGATTTTTGAAGCAGAGTCAGCCAATATATACATATTACTTTATATACACATACATGTTACTCCACTATGCAGATAAGGGTAAGGATAAAATACAGAACCACAGAGTCATAGCTGGAAGGGACTGTGGGGGCAATCTAGTCCAGCTATAAACCAAAAACATAACTCAAACTGGGTGGAAAAATTGGAAGAGAAATATGCTAAATGCATCTGAAATCAGAAACAGAATGCTATTATACTGTTATTTTGCTAAGTTTGAGGTGTTCAGTCTTAGTCAAGATGAATACATATGTTTCAGAGGGTCCTTTGGCAGGTTCTCTATATGTACCAGAGAACATAATAAAATAGCTACTACAATAAAAATTAAACAGAAGGAACTGACTGAAATTCTCCATTTCAGTTTTGAGTAACCTCTCAATTGCAGCATCGGTTTTTCTATCAAAATGTCTGTGTTGGCTATCAACAGATACTGAACTGGTTAGCATTTTCCCATCTTTTTTGTGTTAATGTTATTCATAAATTGTAATGCCTATGTATCACTTAATATAATGACAATAATTGTGACATAAACAACTAGCAATATTGAAGCACCTTTGAGACTATGGGCCCATACAGACAGGCCAAAATAAAGCTGCTTTGGGTCACTTTGGAGGTATGCTATTTAAATGATGCACGCGTCCTAAGAGGCCAGAAGCCATGCCAAAGCCACCCTCCAGTCCTAAGGAATGGACCACAGCTTTGGCACAGCTTCTGGCTTCTTAGGATGCATGCATCATTTAAACAACATACCTCCAAAGTGAGCCAAAGCAGCTTTATTTTGGCTTGTCTGTACAGGCCCTAACTGAAAGAAAGAAGCTGGCAGCATGAGCTTTCGTAGACCTCATTCTACTTTGACAGATGCTTTTACTGACTGTCAGGGTGGCGGAGGCAAACGGAGGCTGTTGTTTCCTCCTCTTCCCCTTTTCTACAGACTAACACGGCTATATCTTTCAATTCTAGCAATATGCATTTAGAAGTACACAGTTTCATGTGGTTAAAGTGCAAATTTGGTAAGATGTGATTTTTTTAAAGAAAATTTCAAATTATCAAATAAAATTTAATTTACTTAAAAAAATTAAATTAAAAATGTATTTAAAAAACCACGAGGCCTCTCCTTTCTGCTTCCTCTGAGCCTTTCCTCATTGACACCATCTCTTCTGCTGAGATCCAGCATTTTAAGAGACACAGGCAAACATCATAACCTGTTTCTGCCAAAAAGCAGATGTTTGGGGAGCAGATGTTTGTCACACACACACCCTCCCCCCAATGCAGTACAGCAGTTGCTATGAAAAATGGCAAACCCTTCTAGTGGCCAATGATATATCTGGGGGCATTTGAGGAAAAACAACATGGCATTTCTTGGGCACTTCAACTTGCTATTATCAACATACCTCCAAAGGGTCCCCCTGCCAAGAGAGGGGATGGAATGGAAATATTGGACTGGACATTTATGGGTGTATTTGGAATTAGCTCAAATTTTTATATCCGCTCCTTAATGGGTGGCATTTATGCAGACCAATGAACAGCATAAGCATCCTCTTGGCAACAGGAAAAAATATCACTTGCAACTGAATATTTTTTGGGAATTTTTTGTTTATTTTGCATCAGTGCAAGAAAGCAGTAAAGTGAAAATCATACATCCCTCCAGATACTATTGGGCTACAATTCCCAGCTTTCCTCACTTTTGACTGTGCTGTTTCTAACTAATGGAAGCTGCAGTGAAACAACATCTGATTCCTGTCCCTGGGTTAAGAGAATTGGCCCTAATATATTTATAATGCACTTGCCTTTAGCATGTTGTGTGCCACCTTAGGTCCCACTTGGCAAAAAGGCAAGATTAAATTGAAATAAAGTTAAATTTAAAAAAACACCTTTCAGGACTGGCAAAATGCCCCATCTTGGCTCTCAATCAATCACTGCTGCATTATTTTCTACTCCCATCCACCCACTCTTTGGCAGATGACAGGCACTTTCTTGGATTATGCTAAGCACACTCAGCAACCATAATGAACATGTGCAAATATGTTCAAAATGAGAACTGCCAGTTTAGATACAGGTGACACATTACTGATCTGTGAGCACATACTTGCTATTAGGAGGGTGAAAGTGGACATGCTCCATGTGTTTTCAAATATTTATGATAAGTCCTTGAAATTACTTTGAGAGCTGGTTAGATAAAGGGAAGGCATGTTTAACATCCTGTGTGCTGTTTTGCATTGTAAACCACTTTGAGACTTTTAAAATGAAAAGCAGTATAGAAATCTTCACAAAAATGTCAGACAGGTATCTGAGTCAAGACTTTCCCCTCCTGACGAACCTGCATGAATATGGCTTTGATAAAAGCTGTTTAATAATTATATACTTCCTGGGAATATTATTTTACAAAGTCTCTGAAAGGACTGCATATACTAGGTACTCAGGAGATCGGGTTGCGGCACTTAAAATAAAGACAAATGTACCACTGAGTTGATAGGCAGGTAGCTGAACTTGCTCTGGTTTTACCAAATTAAATTCAGCTACCTGCTGATCAACTGGTTTCCATTTTGACACCCACATTTGTTGCAGGGGGGTTATATTACATGACTTTAAATTAGCCTCAAGAGTTTCCAAGCTAGACCAATCCAGGACCAGTTTTATGGCAATGTGAAGAAAGAATGCAAGTGTGATTTACAAGCCACTCTTTCTGTTACCCAAAATCTTGCAAACCTTTGAGTACATTTAACAGTGTTTTTACTTCTCTGACCTGCTGTATAAAAAGACATAATTGAAAAGCACAGCTCCTAAATAGGAATTGTAGGGTGTTGTTTTTTTAAAAAAAAAATCAGATGGCAATGATGAATATAACATGAAAACATTTAATAGTTCTTATTAAAGGCATTGCTGGAGAAAAGACCTGATTTATGAACAATATGCCAAGGTTATAAATAAGGTACACTTTGCTTCTAACACAGTTGGTGAAGAAAATTAATGTTCTGTTTTCTGTAACCTTTGTACTCTCCCTTCCTCTGCTACTATGGCAAAGCTTAATGTATATTAAGCTGGTTCTCAGAAAAAGACAACACAATGGTACCCAGCTTTGGGATTTTTAAAAAAGCATTTAGCAAGAATAGGTAGGCACCTGTTTTTGTCAAGGTTGGCAGTTTCATCCTTTTGGTATACTCATGTATTCCCCCTTTACAGAAATTGACTTACTGCCTCCTTTTTTTGCTAGCACAGCACCTCCTGCAAAGTATGCCAGGAAAGTATACTTAAAATATATTTTGTGCTGGAATCACTCTGAAGCACAACCGTCGCTAAACGAAAAACAATCTGAGTGCTGTTGCTTCATGAAGGAGTAAGAAAGATTCCTGCCCAGCCCAGGGCTTCACTTGATCTGAAGTGATTTCATTTGCCAAATGTACAGTATTCTCTCCACACAATTGCTTCTAGCACAAGGTATGCAGTGTGCTTGAGATTTAGCCAAGAGGGAGAAAACAATGCCTAAACTAATTGATTAATTAATTATGTTTGTATGCTCTCTTTTCCCAAAGTGAGACTCAAGGCGGCACCCAGAGAGAGTCACTATAAAACCAGAACAACAAATATTTTAAAACAATTAAAATCATCACATAAAACATTATAAATTATTTAAAAGACATACAAAGAAAGCTAAAACATTGCTATTAAAAAAGCTTCCTGGCTTATACAGTAAAAACCTGCTTAAATAAAAAGACTGTTGCCTGCTGGTGAAAGGAAAGCATAGCTTCCTGTAGAAGAGAGTTCCAGAAAGTGGGAACAGCCACCAAGAAAGCTATATTTTGTGTCCTCACCAAATGAGCCTGTGATGGTGATGGGACCGAGAGAAAGCCTTTCCCTGTAGATCTTAGAGCTCTGGCAGGTTTATATGGGTATGGTCTTTCACATAGTTTAAATACCCTAAAGGCACCAAATCCTGTCTGAACTTGGAAGCTAAGCAGGCTCAGCCCTGGTTAGTATTTGGAGGGGAGACTACCAATGAATACCTGGTCCTGTAGGCTATACTTCAGAGGAAGGAACTGGCAAAACTACCATTGCCTATGAAAACCTTATCAAATTCATGGGGTTGCCATAAGTTAAGAGGAGACTTGAAGGCACACACACTCAAGCTAACCACAACCCTAACTGTGCCTATATTTGCAAAGCAGGAAGATATGCATGCCATGTTTAGAAACAGGATGTTAAGAGAAGGAAGGAATCTCATTTATTGTTGTTGCTATTATAACAGGAATTCACCACAAACTTAAACCTAAACACATTTATTTGGACTATTTGCCACTAATTTCCAAATATCTGCCCCCCTCCCAATAGGTTAGTATTACATGTTTACATACCTTCCAACTGTCTCATTTTGGCAGGGACAGTCCTGATTAATCCTCTGTTATCCCACTTTTAAAAATGCTTTAAAATGTCCCAGTTTCTTTCTCTTCCTCCCATTGTCCCATTAATCCCCTGTTTATTCCAGCTGCTACAAACTGAGTTTATCACTCAGGAGAAGGAGTGGGAGGCAGAGTCTGGAGGTACAGACAAAAGCAAACTGCTGCAGTCTTTTCTAGCTTGCATCTTCTTCCTTGTTAATAATTTTGCATGTCTCAACTGCACTCTGATGTTGTTTGGGCACACATGTCTCAGTTTTCATCTGTGAAGTGTTGGGCACAGTGTAATGGTTGGAGCACTGGAGACTAGGGTTCAAATCCTGTCTCGGCCATGAAAACCCACTGAATGACCTTGGGCAAGTCAGATTCTCTCAGCTTCAGAGGATGGCAATGGCAAACCCCCTCTGAAGAAACTTGCTGAGAAAATCCTGTGATAGAGTTGCCATAAATTCGAAATGACTTGAAGCACAATACACATGCTTTCATATAGAAAAGTACTTAAATATCAGTTATTATGAGAGGTAAAGTACGTGTAGAAGAAACTGTAAAAATACTAGTGGAGTCCACTTGGAAGCACCACTAAATACAAATTAGCCTTGCTCCCTACTGTCACAACTTTGTGACTTCAATTATCTGAGCTGCTGAGAATCACACCTCCTCTTGTTTCCACAGTCACAGAATCCTGTGAACTGGCTTTTGTATACATATAAACGTGTGGAGTGTTTTCTCCCAGTATTTGTAAAAATATTAGTAAAATAAATAATATATATTTTTAAAAGAACAGCAATTAAATTACATATCTCAGAGGCAAACTCACTTGAACCACTATGTGGGCCATGGGACACTGTGTTAAATGAATATTGTTTTGTTGTCATACAGAGGTGGCTGATTTTCAAGACGTTTCAGCATGTTACTTCTATTATTTTGCTGCCTAGCATTTTCTTAGAAAAACAAGAACCTGTAAATGGTTTTTCAGGAATGCAATTGTTGAATGAACAAAAGAGCTAAAATGAAAGAAAAGTATTTCAGGAACAGAGAACACTTGAACGCAGGTACAGAAAAATATGCTTGCAAACTGTGCAGTTTGGTGGAATATTATCTGCGTCTATATAAGGAATAAAATCTGATGGGTCGGCAGCCAACTACTGTACAGTTCTTTTTGTTGACCCAGCCACTTCATACAGAGGTCAACAGGGGGTGGATGGTCTTTACAACAAAGAAAGAAAGAAAGAAAGAAAGCAGAAACCAAAGACAGAGTTAAACGGTACACTGCAGGACAAAGAAATAAGATTTCTTAAACATAAACACAAACCTTTTAATGGAAGACTAATCATTAAAGTTTTTTAAACACATCTAAAATTCCCAGACTCGTGATCAGTTTTGAAAAAGAATATGGGGAAAAGTGGGTATATGAAGTCTAGTGTCACCTTTCAAACTAACAGATTTTTTTTAAAAAAAGCATAATTTTTCATGGATTATAAGGCAATCACTCTGCCCTTATGCTGGAACAGACATAATATGACTGACTTTCTGGGAAAAAAATCAATCTTGCTAATTATGGTCCAAAACAAACTGCAGTAATAATCCAGTTTGAGACCGCTTTAACTGCCCTGGCTCAGTGCTAGGGAATCCTGGGAATTGTAGTTTATTGTGGCATGAGAGCTCTCTCTGACAGAGAAGGCTCAATGTCTCATACTCCAGCTCCAACGATTCCGTAGCATTAAGCCAGGGCAGTTAAAGTGGTCTCAAAGTGGATAATTTCTGCAGTGTGTTTTGGATTAGAGACAGAGTACAGACCACCCCAAAAGGGCAGCCTGCCGGCGCTTGGTTTTCTGCCAGATTGAAGCCTCAGCTGCCAAACAGCTAGGCTTCCCGCTGGCAGAAAAAGAAACCGCAAAAAGTGGGTTCTTTCTACACCGTGGTGGCGGCGTAACAAGTGTGCCACAGTGCTAGGGTTGTGTGGGGTCTGGAAACGGCGCCCTGAGGCAACTGTAGCACGTCATCAGGACGTGCCAAAGGGCCTGTCTGTTCTGGGCCTAAGTCTCTAGAAAGTATCTAGGCATACCCTCTAATATTTCACATATGAAGACTGGGAGATAGATGGTCAAGCAACATCGGAGTGTAGTCACTCCTTGGAGAGTGGCAGAGTCTCCTTCCTTGGAGGTCTTTAAGCAGAGGTTGGATGGCTATCTGTTGGGGATGCTTTGATTGTGATTTCCTGCATGGCAGGGGGTTGGACTGGAAGGCCCTTGTGGTCTCTTCCAACTCTATGATTCTATGAAAAAGTTGCTCACGAGGAAGAACAGGCAACCTAGGAGAGGCTGCAGCAGTTTGCTTTTGCATAAGTTTAAATATTTGTTTAAATATTTGAAGGGATGTCATATTGAGAAGGGAGCAAGCTTGTTTTCTGCTGCTCCAGAGAACAGGACCCGGAGCAATGGATGCAAGCTACAGGAAAAGAGATTCCACCTCAACATTAGCAGGAACATCCTGACAGTAAGGGCTGTTTGACAGTGGAACACACTCCCTCAGAGTGTAGTGGAGTCTCCTTCCTCAGAGGTCTTTAAGCAGAGGATGGATGGCCATCTGTCTCGGATGCTTTGATTGAGAGTTCCTGCATTGCAGGGGGTTGGACTGGATGGCCCTTGTGATCGCGTCCAACTCTACGATTCTATGATTCTTAGCCTACTGGGAAGGGCAACATTCTGCACCCTTCTATCGTCTGTCCTCTGGTGAGTTAATTGAGTGCAAACTACTTTGGCACTCTGAATTCAGTTTGCAGCAACTGAAATAAGTGAAGAACAAAGGGGTAAAGTGGGAGGAGGAGGCAGAAACTGGGACATGTTAAAAGCAGCTGAAAAGTGGGATGAGAGAGGATTAATTGGGCCTGTCCCTGCCCAACTGGGAGAGTTGGAGAGTATGTGTATTTTTGTCCTCTTTGTTGTCGTATGCCTTCAGGGTGTTTCTAACTTATGGTGACCCTAAGGTGAACCTATATGAACCTATAAAGAAATCTAAACTTTTGGGTTTTGGAGTATTTGGCATTTTGGATAAGGGAGATTCAACCCATATTGCCTTGACAAGCTTAATGTGCTCTAACAACAGAAAATATGATATCCTTGTAATGTTGACAGAATGCTTTACACAGAGTAAGTGAACATCTAATAAATTTTGCTAATTTCTTGACATCTTGTTTCTTTCTAAAATAAAAATTATCTGATTGAAGCATCTATTAACATGGATTTACACCATCTTGGTATATGAAGTTATCGTAGTGGGAAGACTGAGAGGGGAAATGTTTCTCTTGTGTTGCTAAAGTTCTTGGGATTTAAAAAAAACAACAACATCTACATGACATTTCCTTTCTCAGAGAACATCCAGTTCAAAGAGAGAGAGAGATTTTAATCCTACCTAGAAGCTGAGTTCTTTTTAATCTAGAGTAAACTGCAGCAGAAACATTTTTAAACAAACGTGGTTGTTTAATTTAAAATAAAGATAATTCTGATGTTTCTTCTGTTGGATGGGAGGAGAAGCACCAAGCCTTTACAGTAGAACAGTAAAAAGATTTTAGTACCCTGATGAAACTCTTCCAGCAGCTAAGGATGAATGAGAAGCAAAAGTAATAGGTGACAGACCTAGGATCAGAATCCTGAATGCAACTGTTTAGCAACTTGTGCACAGGGACAAACAGGACTACAACATAGAGAAATGGAAGATGACAAACAATAGGAAGAACAAGAGACTTCTTCCATAAGATCCAAGAAATCAAAGGGAAATTTAAAACAAGAGTGGGGGCACTACACAACCAACAGGGGAACACATTACATGATCAAGAAGAAATAAAAGGATGATGGAAACAGTACATAGAAGAACTATATAAAAGAAAGGAAAGGGTGACAAAAATTGATAGAAGATTTGATGCATTGGTTGTGCAACTACTTGCAATCAGTGAGGCAAGTCGTTGCAAAACCAATTAATCGAATCTTCTATCAATATTTTTAAAATGAAATTGATAGAAGATTCGATTCATTGGTTTTTCAACCACTTGCCTCACTGATTGCAAGTAGCTGCAAAATCAATGAATTGGATCTTCTATCAATTTAGGATAGATAGATAGATAGATAAGTTCCTAAGTCGGGCTGCCGTTTACATCACTGACGATGCTCATATGATTGACATGTATTTTGAAGCAGTGCAAACTAATGGAGATAATAATAATAATAATAATAATAATAATAATAATAATATTTTATTTCTATTTCCCACCTCTCCCTGTGGATCACGGTGGGATTACAACAGTCAGCAAATTTCAACAATAAAAACATCAAATACATAGCTTAAAAACATACTTTACTATCAATACAATACAGTTGGTCGACTCTCCATAAAAAGCATACAATACTAACAGAGGTGAGATATTTTACAGCAGGTTTGGTGGGTAGGCTCGCTGGAAGAGATTCGTCTTCAGTGCTTTCTTGAAAGCATCCATGGTGGTAATAAGACGGATCTCTTCTGGCAAATCGTTCCACAACTTGGGGGCCATAGCAGAAAATGCTCTGTGTGATGTTGTAACTAGCCTGGTATTTATGTAGTCTAGTGATTTCTTCCCAGATATTCTGAGAGTGCAGGGCCGATTGTGTAGGGAGAGGCGTTCCTTCAAGTAACTTGGGCCCAAGCCACTTAGGGCTTTAAAGGTAATAACCAACACTTTGTATTGCGCCCGGAAGCTAATCGGCAGCCAGTGCAGAGATTTTAATATTTCTGTTATATGGTCAAACCTTGATGCTCCGGTGACCAATCTAGCTGCTGCATTTTAAGCTAAATGAAGCTTCCGGACTTGGTACAAAGGTAGCCCCATGTAGAGCACATTACAGAAATCTAAACGAGAGATTACCAGTTGTGCCAAAAAAGAAGTGATTACAAGGGGATAATGAAAAGATCCATTTTCATGGTGGGAATGACGGACCTTTTGGAATCGATTTACCAACACAGAGTGAAGTCGAATTGCACACAGGTTTAAAAGTAAGTGGGAATGAGCCCTTAGTGAGCTACACTGAAATTTGCCTGCTCAGCATTAAAGGAACACAACACAATCTTCTACTAACGTATGCCAAGGTGAAATTTGGAAACTGGAGCAGGTGATCCTGTATGGGGCTGAGAACAAGGGAAGGAACTGTATATATTCGTCTATAAGTCTAAAAATTTATGCCCAAATATTGACCTCAAAATACCAGGTCAACTTATTTATGGGCCAGTATGGTAATGTGATAGCAGATTTTCCCATACAGTGGGAAGAGAGTTTCTTTTTCTCTGGAGCCAAGCAGAAAGAGTTCTGAGTGATTAATTGCTGTTTGGGAGAAGGCTGAAACCAAAGTTGAAACAAACACTGAAGCAAAATGCATCAATTAGAGTGTCTCTTACCATACGCACACATAGACACACTGAAGGACCCTCCAGGTTCTACCCTTGACTTATGCATGGGTCATGGCAAAATCCATAATTCTGGCCCCAAAGCCTGCCCTTGACTTATACATGAGGTTAACTTACCGTGGAGTATAGACAGTGTGTGTACTATTTTATATCCTCTTGCAAGTGGATTATATTCTACATTTACCCTACCAAAGGCTGTAACAACCATTCTCAGTGAAGGGAGGAATCCCATGTCTGTTATTCTTACTCTAAACCTGCAAGAGCTCACTGTACATTTATACTTTGGGATGGGGAGATTTTGTTTAGTTAATTTACCTAGTTTGTATTTCTTGATAATTTATGAATTTACATTCTGGTATTTCCATTGTTCTACATTTTGTGATCAAATTCTGTAACCAAAATATGGGTGAGAAAATATTTACATTGGTGAAAAGTACACATTAAAATGCATATCACAGTGAAAATATCATAGTAAAACATGATATTTATGTAAAAATGAATAAGAAAATGCCTGTACAGATATTTTCACCTTGATGCAATTATGACTGTAACAACATAAAACATTGTCTCCATTTCTCCAACAAAAGACACCAACCCTAGTATATTGTTAACAGATTATCAACTACATTCCACATATACACATTTTTTCAGTATAAAGAGTTCTTGTATCAGTTTCCATTTCTGTAGCAATTCTCCCTGCTGAGGTATTTCAGCACAGAATAATATTTTTATAGTATTATGGTCACTAAGAGATTTAATAGGGACACTGAGAGCTATTTTTGTACTTTACTACAAATTAGCAGTTTCCCCAAGGGAGCATCACTTACCTATATAAGGCAAGAGAGTAAATTTATCTCTTATTTTGGTGGAGCAAAATGTATTTTTCAAACCATCTGGGAAAAACTTGTCTTCCATCATTGGCTTTGGACCCATACATTTGAAAGCGGGGGTTGGATGTGTATGCATAAACAAACTGAAGGGAAAGGAAGGGAAGGAAGAAGCCTCTTAGATAATAATCACAAAAGTGCATATTTTTCTGCTTAATAGTGAAAGAGGAAGCTGCCAAAGGGAGAGCTAATGATGCTCAAGATTTTCAAACAGTATAGATTCCCATACAAAGTGATCTGATCCACACTTCCTGGACAAGTGTGAGAACCAGTTCGTGGTATGCATAGTTTTCACACATTCCAAATATTCTGATACATTTCATAGCCTGAAAAGAAATATTAAAATACATTTTACATGTTATTTTGAGGGGGGAATACATTTAGAAAAATGTGGGTTGAAAGAACATTATAAATGTGTATTCTGAGAGGAAAAAACATACTTAAACATGCAATTAAATGCAAAGACACATTTAGTTTTAAAAGCACAGGATAGTTTGAACGTTTGACAGAGCAGATTTTTGCATGAGCACATTGAAATGTGGTGTGGACCAAACACAGGACAATGATCCCACTCCTAAATGAACCTACATTCTAAAACATTATAGGTACTGTGGGGCAGGGGCTGGACCTGGACCACAGTAACTTTATAGTGATCAAAGAAGGCCATCAGCCTTAGAGCATGCATCTACACAGTAGAAGCAACACAATTTGACACTACTTTAAGTCCATCCTATGGAATCCTGAGATTTGTAGTTTTACAAAGGCCTCAACCTTTTTTTGCCAAAAAGTGCTGGTGTCTTACAAAATGGCAAATCCTAGGGTTCTGTAGAATGGAGACAAGGCAGTAAAAGTGGTGTGAAACTGCATTATTTTTACAGTGCAGATGTACCCAGAATCTTCATGGAAGTCAGCTCCTGGTTGACAAAATGTAACTCAAAATACGAATGTTCTAAACCTGTAATAGTATATTATAACTTTAAAAAACTTGTCTTGAGGATTCTATTAAAAGGAAAATAAAAACAACCTAATAAATCATATTCTTAAAGCAACAGTCCTCCGCTTTGCCTTCTGCTTCCTTCCAAGAGGCCAGAATTTATAACCCTAGACCAACCTAGCCTCCTCCTACGTAACTGCATTTATGAGCTCTGCTTCATTTGTTGTTTTTTGGGCCACCAAATCACGTGGATGGGGGAATGATTGGGAGTTTTCCTGTTTTCAGGCTAACAGAAGAAAAACAAGTGGCAAGGACTTTTCTACAAGTAGTGTGGGAAATCTTTGGGTGTCCAGATCATTGGGAGTGTTACTCCCACGATCCTTGGCCATGCTAAGTGGCACTGATTGGTTTTGTAGTCCTGAGCTGCAATCTACACCATAGCAGGAAGGAACATTTATTTTCTCCAGTAACAATATAATTCTGCTCTGAACAAACCCCGTCAATGTAAAATACGTTGAGATGGCTTCATGGTGAATATGCAGTTCAGACCCATTAGCTTTAGAGAAGACCTGCTCCAAATGAAGATGAAAACTGCTAAAACTGGTATGTTGATTTGGATCAAAACAACTGCCTACATTTTCAGACTCTCATGGGGCTGGGATGGTAACTATGGAAACTGTCATGATAAAGTGCTGGCTATTTAAAACTGACCAGAAAACTATTGTCACTTATCCTGAATTTTTATTCTTTAGGACCTAAGTACAGACAGGTTGTCCTCAAGTTATTATAGTTTGTTTAAGTGGCAATAAATTATTTAACACATCCCCTATCTTTTGCATCACATGCCATTTGGGATAAATTTTAATTATCCTTTTGGGGGAATTTTTCTAGCACCAGAGAATGTCTTGAGGAAGAAGGGCGTGAAAAAATGTACAAAGCAAGTGATATATTTTTTCAACTGCTGTAATATCACTCCCAGAAACATGTACTACTCCCTTCTCCCTTGTAATCTCATCCATCTAATTTGGTTTGGAGATGGCCTCTTTGTTACACCTATTCATAGCTGTTGCATAACTGGAAAGCTCTTGGGGGTACCCAACAAGTATTCAGGCCAAAATAATCTTACTTGTGAAAGTGATGGTACTGTCAAGTTAAAGTTTGCTGCTTGAGGCCCTTTCCGCTTGTGTAACTCTGTATGATTGCAGAAGTACCTGGTGATCTCATCTGCAGACTTATAACCCACAGGCAAATTTCCTGTTAGGTTTTGGCATATGCTAAAGTCACTTCTTGTAACACGGGAGTAACAAAATGTAAATCAGACCATTCCTCCAGACACACCTATAAAATGCAGAATTCTGGATTTCATGCACTTTACCCTGGTCAGGTACTTTACACATAATTAGTAACTTACATATGTGTCAAAAATATAATATAGGAGAACTGGACATGAAAGCTCCCAATATCTTAATCTTTCACTTCACAGGTTCTAAAATTTCACAATCCTGATAAACATATGTGTCCATGTTTGTTATTTGGGGGTTGCTATGTTTTCACTCCAGCCAGCATGGTGTAGTGGTTTGAGTGTTGGACTGTGACTTTGTAGACAAAGATTTGAAACTCAGCTTGGCCATGTAAACCCACTAGGACACCTTGACCAAATCACACTCTCTCGGTATCAAGGGATGGCAATGGCAAACCCCTCTGAAGAAACCTGCCAAGAAAATCCCATGATAGGTTCACCTTAGAGTTGCCATATATTGGAAACTTCTTGAAGACACACAACAACAACTACAACAACAAGAACAAGTTTTCACTTCATAGCATTTACCTGCTAGACTTTAAGCATGAAGGAAATCTCTATTAGTAAGGAGATTTAAGAAAATGTCTACAGGAGGGATGGAGAAAGTACAGCACCACTATTGATATCATCCTGCCACCAAAGATCTTTTGCCTGGAGTTGCTACAATAGGTTTCAGAGAGATTTGCTCATCTTGCCAAAATTATCATTTTGTGCTTTGATTTCTGCTCCTATTCCTGAGGAGGACTATAAAAATCACTGGCACAAAAATACTTTCCAGACTTGGCTAGCAGCACAGATAAAGGCTAAACCAAACAGGAAGCCAATTTGGACTATGCTTAAAGCAAGTCTATCTGAAGCGCAGAGAAAGAAAGGAAAGGAAGGGTGGAGGATGTTCAGGGAAGTGGGAACAATATAGTCTAGCCAAACAGACTATTGGCTTCATAGCTAGCTGAAGCATCAACACTTTTGCTTTTTAGAAAAACAAAAGAAAAGAAAACAAAAGGACTAAGCATCATTAAGGGTATCGGATTAATACAACTTCAGTTTAATTTAGTTCGTTGCATGCAAAACATCTGCAAGAAGAATGATGCTCTCATCCTTCGTGACTAGATTTTAGCCGGGGGGAGCATTAGGGGACAGGCTATATGTGGCCCTACAGATGTTCTAGGACTACAATTTCTATCAGTCCTAATAAGGCCAATAGTCAATGGTGCACGATAATGGAAGCTACAGTACAGCACCTATAATCTATGCATTGGCCAACTCTGTTATAGGCTTACGGTCTCTGATGCATTAGAGGGAAACCAAGGATATGTTGTGGGACAATGTAATGTGGGGTGTATCAATTCCAGCTCTTTAGAAAACATGGAGACTGGATGGAGGGGTTGTTGTTGTTTGTGCCTTCAGGTTGTTTCAGACTCATGGTGACCCTAAGGCAAACCTATCATGGGGTTTTCTTGGCAAGATTTTTTCAGAAGAAGTTTGCCATGGCCTCCTCCTGAGACTGAGAGCATGTGACTTGCCCAAGCTCATCCAATGCTTTTCATGGCCAAGCTGGGAATTGAACCCTGGTCCCAAGAGTCATAGTCCAACACTCAAACCATTATACCACACTGGTCTGCTCACACTCAAACTCACAGTGGGAAATCTCTCTCTCAATTCCAACCCTAATAAAAATGGATAGTAATCTTGGGATGCATTTGTTTGTTTTCTTAAAGCATGTGGCCAGCCTTATTTGAGTACCTTTGTATGTCTATAAGAACATTTTTATACTGTCTCTATTCTTGTGATTCTTTGCAGTGTGCATTGACTGATGGGGGGAGATGATATGATGTTAATAATATTCTCTTAGAGCAGAGGATTGGTCCACAATGCCTTTTGCTTGGAGTCACTTTTGAATTTTATTTTTAGACCTAAACCTTTCCCATTGCAAAATGACATGTAGGCACAAATTGATTAGAGCTTTGACTCCATGATAAGTAGAGCCATAGCTAATGCTGTCTTTATTGGGTTTATAACTGAAGTGGGGAAGGATGCTCCATGCGGAAGGGTGATGCATTTAAAAGAAAAACCATAGGTGTTTTTTTGTCCCCAGAAGGCAAAAAGCACCTCAAAACCACAGTGAAACCTAACAGTTTTGCTCCCAAGTACCTTAAAGACAGCACTAAACCAAAACAAGTTCACATTTTTCTGCCCTCCTCCTTCTTTCTCCTTCTTTCCCTTTCTGGGCATACAGTAGTTCAGTCTAGAGGGTGGAAGGCTGATTTCTCATTGGTGCTGGTCAGTTGTTTTCCTCTTTCTCTCCACATGCCAAGTCATTCCTCTATGTTGTCTCTTTGTTCCCCTTCTGCAGCACTGTCCTCCTCCTCAGATTCAAAACAGCTGAAGATGTGATCTCAGCTTCTACCTCTCACCCTCTGAACATAAATAATGTAGCAGCGAGTTTATGGGCTAATTCATTCTTTTGTACAGGTTGATTACTTTTTAAAAACAAAGAAGGTTTGCTTTGTTAATTGAATGGGCAATTTGAAAGCTCTTTATATTTTGCCACCCAAAGGCTGCTTAGAAACAAACAAACAAACAAACAAACTAGATAGTGAAGAGATACTGCTGAAGGGAAGGGTTGGGGAAATCTGCAGTGGATTTCTTTTGGAGGGGGAGGAAGACTGGCTCTGAGACTTTTTAACCCTGGTTTGAAAATACTTTTGCATTCCAGAAAAAGTCCAGTAGGAGATCCAGATTTATGGGGAATGATGCCATCTGTGCTTTCTTGTTGGGAAAAACACTTTGTCTGTGATTGGTTATAATTTTGTTACATTCTTGCTGGCTAAATCTAACAATAATGATGAGCCTGCCCACTTGTTGACCCACGTTTTCCTTTAGTTCTGCAACTTTGATTCTTGCTTCTCCTCTGTAGTTATATATCTTATTAATACTGGGTCTGAAGAAAGTTTTTTTTAAAAAAAATCAATAGTAATTACGACCATAGAAAGTTACTGAAGTTTTTTTTAATTACCTATTCAAGGAAAAAGCATTAAATCAACTGGAATTATGGAATGGGAATTTTCTTATTCAAAGGGAGATTAATTGGTTTTAATGGGGAAAGTGACCAGAGATGGTTCTTGTGTTCATGTTCCACACTTGAACTTCCAGGGGCATCCCTGGAAATAAAAATGTTCCACTCCAACAAAGCAAGCTTTGGATACGCTGAAGCAGTACCTTAAAAAGGGAAAATATTTTGCTGCCATAAGTGTTCTGTCCATAGACTCCCTGACAATTTTGAAATACAGAAAGATGTTGGTAATCTACAGCTTTTTAAAATGCATTGACTTGAATAGAGGAAGCTGTCTTATATATTGGTCCATCTAGAAATGTGCTGAAGATACTGTGGACAGCCAAAAAGATCAACAAATGGGATCTTGAGCAGATTAAGCTAGAAATCTCCCTAGATGCCAAGATTACATTGAGGCTGTCATACTTTGGCCACATCATGAGATGGCAAAACTCACTAGAAAAGACAATAATGCTTGAAAAGGTGGAGCTTACTAGAAAGAGAGGAAGACCTCATGCAAGATGGATAGCCTCAATCAAGGAGGTTATGTTTCTGAAGTTACAGGAACAAAACAGAGCAGTGGAGGACAGGTGGTCTTGGAGATGTCTCATCCACAGAGTCGACATGAGTCAGGGCTGACTCAAGGACAGTTAACAACACCAATCCAGCTTATAGACATCAGCAAACTGATGTAATCCAAATGTTTTGGACTATAGGTTGAGGGCATCAAATTGCATACCCCTTGACTACTCCCAACAGCCCTCCAGGTTTTCTCAGTTTCATCTGAAGAGGATACTAGAAGCTGAACCTGGGACCTTTTGCGTGCACAGCACGTAATATACTTCTGATTTGAGGTCCTTCATCCTTCAGTGACCAAGCACTCAAAAACACTAGAAAAGAGGAAACCATTTATGTACCCTATATATATATATATATATATATATATATATATATATATTGCAATAGTTTTAAGTTTGTACTGCAACAGATAGCCGCAGTTATTTAATAGGTAGCATTCCCAACACATATCTCTCTATTCACTATTCACATTCCCACTATTCATAATCTTCAAAAGGGTTATGCCATTTGTTATGTACCTGAAATCACACTTTCTGTGTGAGGAAATTAAGTGTAACATTTTTAGAGATATTTTATAGAAAATTGATTCAAGAGCAAACTTGTGGTTTTCCCAGACATGTAGAAAGTGAATTGATTCTCTTCAGTCAGTGCATTGATATATTAGGAAAATAAAGCAGGCAATCAGCAGCATAAAAAGCATTCCTTCTAGGAACTGTCACATAGATAAGAGAGAGGAGACAATATATGGGATTTCTGTCAAATATCCTAGAGTTCTATCTTCAAAGGTAATAGACAGAGAACAGACATCCTCTAACAGTGATGATAGTGAATATTTGGAAACTATACAATGCATACTTCACAAGAGACTGCTTTATGTGCTCTACAGGAACATCTGTGTAAATAATTTTGTTTGGGTTTGTGGGATTATGGCATTTTAGGCTAGAGCTTTCAACTAGTTTTCCAGGTATCTAAAGTTTTATTATATACAAAACAAAAAGGAAGGAAGCAAGAAGTTGTAACACATGCAAGCTTTGATCATATTCACATATTTCTAAGGGAAGCTATGGTACTTTATTTTAATACATCATAGAACAGTGTTCTATTAATGAAGTTGTGCTTCAGAGGAAACCAACAGACAGAAAGAATTCTACTCTTCTCCTCCAGCCAACCAATACCAAAACACTGCCGTTTTGGTTATGGAAAAAAATCTATATTTTTTCATGTTTCCAACAGATATTTGAGTGGGGAAGGGCCAATGTATAGTAACCCTTATTAGAGGTAGTTTTTTCAAAGCACTGTCTTATAGT